>NC_133754.1:109691344-109837566 GCF_036562045.2 Rhinolophus sinicus | reverse complement strand
TTTCTCTGGTGTATGCTGGTTGGAGAACTTTCCACGTCTTCCCACCCCTCCACGGGGGTCCAGCTCTCTGGAAGCTGAACAGCTTTTCCTATGTTGGCCGGAATCCTGCTTGCCGTGCCAAGTATCCAAGTGGGTGGTGGCCCCGGTGCAAGATGTCCACAACTCTAGGAGCCTACCCCAGCAGCGGACTACTAAAAAGCAGGCGACACCTGCTGTGGCCAATAGGGTGATGTGCCATCTGGAGGCTAGAGAAGACCACCAATTCACTGAGGGGTCACATTTCTCCCAGGCAGATCGCGCTTCCTGCTCCCAGCGCTGCTCCCCATGAGCATCCCGAGACTGAGTGTCCATACGCACACATTGCTCCACTGGCCTTTGGAGAGCTCTGGCCGGCACCATACCCTGCTCGCTGCATCATGTGTAATGCAGGGACTCAGCTCCCGCTCCCTGCAGAAGAACGCAGGACATGGTGAGGCCAAGAAGGAACACCCACGGAGCCATAGATTGGGGTTCATACCACTATGTTCTCGTTGGCGGCTGGGTTGGAGACACAGGAAGCAGGAGCCACATGATGCGCAATCGCCATCCACATCTCTGACAACCAACCAACCCCACTTGCTAGCCACAATCCGCCGTCTGCTTGTCTGCCAATCAACCAACTCCCTAGCGTATCTACGGCAGTTATATTAGTGGCTAATGGCTAACCGGTAACAGCTGATGGCCACCCAGCCACAGTCGACGGCCATCTGATTACAGCTGATGGCCATCCAATAACCGAGTCAGCACCTTTCCACGTGAGGCCGAGAACCTGGAAACTGCTCTCTGGAACTCTGTCCCCACATAAATTTTTCAAATGCAGTTGAGCATAGTATGTTATTTTCACTTGGAAGAGGGTTTCCTCACTATGAATAAAGCCTGCATTGCTGAGGAAACTGTGGGCACCTGAGTGTGAGCTGATACTTTGGAAGCAGGGGCCAACTATTAGGAGGCCAGCAAGGAGGTCTCTTTTCTCTCACTTCTTTGCCATTTACTTGTCAATAATGGCAAAAAGTGAGAGAAAAGAGACCTTCTTGCTGCTCCTCATTCAAGCCTGCATCTCAACTTGCTGCTCTTTCTAGTTGTAGAATCTTGAGATTGCCAGCTATTCCTCCATGCTGTGTCCAGGTCTTGAAGTTTTAGTGGCATCCAAAGGGAGTGGGGGCTTGCTAGGGTAATCCTCTCCTGTTCCCACACTTCCTTTAGGGAATGAATCTAATAAAGTCTTGATATACCACCCCTTAATATGTGCCACTCTCAGATGAGATTCCTTTCACTTAAGATTTCACTTCTAGAAGGTTCTGCATGTAATTAAAATGCAGAAGATGTAAATGTGCCACACCCAGTTTCTCACAACAAATAACCTAGGGACACCGCTCTACTCAGGGCTCCTAAGTGCTTTGTTGGCCTTTCACCGATCTATCACTTAGTTTTCTTCCTTACGCAATTCATCAGGCAGTTGTCTCCTCTTCCCTACTTCAGTTTTTTATTTTGGTGGTGCTTTAGATAGATACCGATTTTCAAATCCTTCTCTATCATCATAATCATTATTGCTCTCCTCCTCCTCCTTCTTCTTCAATAGAATGAACTTGCTATAGTTATCTTCATCATACAAATCTGTGTTTTCAGTTCTCAGGTTGGGTAATTATTTCCGTACCCTTACTAGTTACTCAAGGTCATTGATATTAATGCAAATTATCACACATTCAAATTTTGTGTATGCAAAGGATACACAAATTCTATTTCAAAAGCAAAACAAAAATATATGCCATTTGACAAGAACTGGGGGTAAATTACATTTTTCTGAAAACAAAAATGACCTGTGATTTTGTTAATTTACTTGTTTGCTTTGAGAGCAGGTTCTCCATCACCTTATGCCTCCTCTGTGTTTTCCTCTGTGTGTGTCCCTCCACTGCCCATCTTCAGGGATTGGAGTGAAGTCTCCATCTTCAGGGTACCTGCTGTACTTTTATTTGACTTTGAGACATTTTCCTAGTTTATATAACTAGACTATAAGTGTCATAAGTTCGGAAAACTTGTATTATCTTATTACATTTATAGAGCTTAAAACTCTGTTGTGTGCATGGTAGTTTTATTTGACAGGAAACACATGAGGATAGGGAAGAGAATAAGCACCAAAGCTTTTCTCAATGAACAAATGGCAAGTCCTTTGTAACTACACACTGACTAAATGAGCAGCACATGGGATCACCTTCCTCTAGTGAAAGCCATAGCTGCCGGCTTCCAAGAGAGGCTGTATCCAACATGGAGGTCATTTCAACTCATGTAGACTCAGTCCCTTCAGATATTTCAGTACAATGAAGGGTGGTGGGAAAAAGGAATTTGTGCTTTGAATAGGCTCCTTGTGTAGTTCTCATTCACCTGCTCTTCTGCTTTCATTGAGAATGGCCTGCTGAGATCATCTAGACCAGGGGTGTCCAAACTGCGGCCCACAGGCCAACTGCGGCCCGCAATCCATTTTTAATTGGCCCGCAGCCAATTTTTAATTCCAAAAATATATTTAGTTTACTTAAATAAACCAGGTGAGGCAATACGTACTTCACCTCGACTGAGTGGCCCGGCTGTTTGTGTATTTTACCGCATATGGCCCTTGGTAAAAAATGTTGAAGAAAGTTTGGACACCCTGATCTAAACAGTTAGACCTGGAAGGGAGTAATTGTTCCTTCCCAAATTGGTGTCTCCCAAATCAGTGAAAAGTAAGAATGCCCATATTCACATTCCTAGGCCTTTCCTTGAAGATTCTGATGAGGGGTCCAGGAAGAGGCCTAAGTCCCTCTACCTTAAATTATGACTCTGAATTCCCTGATTATCAGGCAAGTTTGAGACGTGGTGATGGAGCATGATCCCCTCTGAGGCAGGGACAGTGACATCGTGAAGCTCAGCATGAGCCTCTGAGAGAGAGAGAGAGAGAGAGAGAGAGAGAGAGAGAGAGAGAGAGAGAGAGAGAGACTGTGCCTCCTAGCACTCCTGCGTCCCAGGGCTGCGTGATGATGAAAGCTGCTCTGCTGTGCCAATGTTTGCCAAGGTTTGCTCTGCCACTGTAATTACAGGGTGAACACAAGTACACCCCTCAGTACAAATAAAGGCGTCAGAGCCTGTTCCACGGCAATTGTTTCCATTAGGGAAATGTTAGGTTTCTCTAATGATGAACGGCAATGACATAGCATATAATTCCTGGAGCCACGATATAATGCATCCACAACCAGAAACACCACTCGCCCGTAAGCAAGGGCTTCAGACGGAGACATTTTTCTTTATCTTACATGTTTTTCTTCCCTGGAAGCTGAACCATGACAATGAGTCTTCTGGCCTCACCTTCCCCCAACAGTAATTAAGCCACATGTACAATTGAGGTTTACAACGGTGTTAGGCTTAGTTACACAAAGAGAAAAATACAATTTTTTGTGTGAATTTTTTCCACCTGAAACTTTAAGTATTATAGATCGTGCTAGCCCTATAGGTTCTGTAAAAATGATCTGAAAATTGTGCATCAAAATATTTCAGTTTATCGATAATTATAGTGCTGCAATTTTGGTAGAAATGATCACCAGCACACAGCATTTCCCTGCCTCTATCCTACCCTCTCACTCAGAGCTTTATCCTCCCCCAAAAGGCGCAGGCTTATTATGTTCACACCAGTGCTTACAAAAAATAACCAATTAACACATGAAGATAAATTAATAGCAACTTAAGTTAGCTTAAATGTGGAGAAAAAAACTTATGATAGAATTCTAGTTAATCTTAGTTTTATGTTTATGGCTAAGTATATAGTAATAAGTTAAGGGGTACAAGAGAAGTTGTTGAAGATGGTAGGTCTCAGCATCCTCATCACTCCAGTCTGTAGCCAGCTAACCACACTGGACATATTTGCATAAACTTCTGACTTCTGGTCAATGTATATTCATGGGCTAATTTGGGGGACTTAATCTCCAACTGAAGCCAATTTCACATTTTGGTAGATTTGGAAGGAAGTTGTTTGTCTCAGATGTGTAGAGAAAATTGTTTTGTAAGATCTTTGTTGACTATTTGAGAAATTGATTTCAAAGAAGATTATATTGTGATTTGACTTGGCAAGTGTGGGTTGGAACTTGTCATTTGGAGTCCAGAAAAATTATCTTTTGCTTAGATGGTTTTCTAACCTGAACTTACGTGGAGACTGTTTCCAGTATGATCAAGCCAATGCAAGAGTGGTTGATTGAAAACAAAAGATCTCTCTTTATCAAACCCTTCTGCTTACTGTGAGCAGAAACCTGGTGCCAGCAACTTTGGAAGCGCTGCATTGAGCCTGGGAATGGAGAGGAGAGAGGAGATGAAAATGCAGATTTTCTGCAAACATGAGGGAGCTAGCACAGGCCCTGGGTCTTTGTCTTCATTGTTCACTGGCAGGTGGCCAGGAGAACTCTAAGAGTACACAGGACACACCCTTGGGATATGCAGAACTATCTAAGGAGCAGTAAGACTCTTTCAGAAAGCCTGGAGACAGAGCCAGAGAAATACTCGCTCTAGACACCATCTATGATAGTTTCTATCACACCAAGCTGCTGCGTCCTGAAAACTGTTTACAAATTTTGGAGACAATTAGATTTTCTAGTTTGGATTAGGTACAAAAATCATAATTTCTGCAAGAAATAAAACTTATTTCAAAATAATTATCAAGAGCCTCCTTATGTGTATCTTGTATGTTTGGGGCTTTAAAAAACACCCTCTTTATTAAATAATAACTTATTTAATACTGATTTTTATTCAGTTCTATTTTAGAGTTATTTTGAGTTGATTTAATACTCGTATAACTGATTACATTTGCAAACATGCACAAATTGCTGGTACAATTGAGACAGGATAGTTAGCATGTCCCTAGGTAGACAGGGAGGTCCCTGGTGGAATAAACAAAGACAGTCATATCCTAAAACTCCAGGTTTTGAAATCATTCCTTCACTCCAGGACAAAATGTAACAAGGCTTTGAGGTTAATCATAAAATTCCTTTTGGCCTGGCAAATGGAGCAGATCTGATAGATAAGAGTGGGTTACTTTGCTAATTCCTTTAGGATGGGCAAGCAGAACAAACCTGGTAGACGAATTTCATTAGAAGGTGCCAGTTCCCTTCTTCAAACAGTTCCCTTCTTCAAACAGCTCCCCTTCCCCAAACAGGCAAGGGAAGGTATAAAATAAGAGCTTTTGCCTCACTCACAGGGCACCCCCATTCGGGACTCCCTCCAGCTTGGGAGCTCTGACTCTTTGCTTTCAATAAACTATCCTCTTTTTAAAACTCTTTGCCTCTCCTGGGTCTGTGTTTACATTCTTCGGTCTCACGAGACACGATCCCGGCCAGAAACTGCTGGCAGATCCAACATCATCTACATCATTTGGGAACCTGCAGGAAAAATACTCGTCCATCACAATGAAATAGCAAAATCTAACAAAAATTAGGAAACAAAGCAAAAGCAAAAATGATCTTCTATTTGCATCTGATAAAACATACAATTCAGAGACTTGAGTTTTTTTTAAATAATGCTCATCACCTCTCCCTCCCATACACACACACACAGACACACACAGACACACACACAGACACACACACACACACACACACACACACACACACACACACACATAACTGGGAGTAAATTGCATTTTTCACACTCAGAGTTTGTTTAGGTATTTTGACAGAGTTCTGAGAACATTTCTCACTGTGTGTGTGTGTGTGTGTGTGTGTGTGTGTGTGTTAGATTTGCATTTTAAGTTCTTTTCCTCTGATTCTATATTTTGTGTTATTGTCATAATGACAGCATTCCATAGATATGGCCTCTCTCCACGTCAGCACACTCTCTGCTATAGAATGAATGTTTGTGTCCCCCCAAATCCATATGTTGAAACCTAATCCCAACGTGATGGTGTAACAGGTGGGATATTTGGGAGGTGGTTAATTCAAGAAGGTGGAGCCATCGTGAGTAGAATTTGTGCCCTTGTAAAAGAGATCCCAGAGAACTATCCTGCCCCTTCTGCCACATGAGGTCATGGTGAGGAGATGGCTGTCTTTGAACCAGGAAGTGGGCTTTCACTAGACAGTGAATCTGCCTATGCCTTGATCTTGGAATCCCAGACTCCAGAATTGTGAGAAATAAATTTCTGTTGTTTATAAGCCACCCAGTTTATGATATTCTGTCATAGCATCCCAAGTAGACTAGTAGAGTTTTTTTTCTGGAGTGGGAGGCACCACTCTCTCCTGGTTCTCGTCTGCCTCTCTGGTTACTCCTCTTCTGTTTCCTTGGAAGCCTCATCCTCTTCTTCTTCTCTGGGTTCCATAAATGTCGACTTGCCTGTGGCTCAGGTGCCCGGGTCTGAGTCTGCCTATTATCTCCCAAGATGATCTCATCCACTATGATGGCCTAAAATGTCTTCTCTGTGTTGATAACTTTCAGATTCATGGAAGGTACTCATGATTATATTAATCAATCTAACAATTTAAAAAATTATGTTCTAAGTACTATTCCAGGGGAGCTCCTTTTATACACTTAGAATATTATAGACAGACATTAATCCAAAAATTCCAAGTTACATAGAAAATTGCCAGAGTGAGAAGTGCTATAAAAGGGGTGGGAACATTGTTCTTGCAAACACGTAATTTGGCCATTTGATTCTAAAAAATAGGTCAAGGAAGGCTTTCCTGAACTACCGACGAATAAGTTGAAGTCTAAATGTTGTGCCTGAATTAACTAGGAAGACAGGAGAGGAATGGGCCCCTCTGACCTTGTGGGAAACACTATATATGCAAGCACAATGGACTGGAAGACTGAAAGAAGGCCACTGGAACCTGGAAGGTGTGGTGTGACATCTATCTGGAGGGAATGCAAGGGCTGGCCTGTACCACGTGGTTGCTTGTTGCCACGTTAAGGACTATTTTTCTCTAAGAGAAACAGTAATGGGCAGGCATGGGATATTGTGAAGGAAAATGGCAGGAGGGCAGGGAAATGAATGGAATATGGTTTGCATTTCAGAAAGCTCAGTGTGAAGGACACAATACATGTGAGCAATAATATGTCATGGTAGACCAGTTAGTTGGGCCAGGGGAAAGTAAGGTGTCATTGTCAATTCCTGTTCCTTCTGCCTGAAAGTTCCAATGAGGCTATTGCATGGCCATCTCTTTTCATTATTCAAGTCTTTGTTTCCATATCTTCACCTCAAAAAGCCTCCCGTGATCAGTCAGTAAGTTATTGCTCCCTCTGCTTTCACACAGGGTTACATGACCCTTGGTTTTGAATTTGTTACTCATAGGACTTACCAGGATCTGAAATTCCAATGTGTTTATTTTTTCTGTTGGCTCCTTTTTTTCTCTTTCCTAGAATGTAATCTCCAGGAGGGCTTGAATCTATTCTTTTTCGCACATCACTGTATCTGTGCTACACAGGTAATATGTGGACATGTGGATGCTCAATGATATTTATTTCATGAATGAATGGAGACGATAAACATGTTGCAGAGATATTAGGGAAGAAAACAGGCAGGAATCATTCCCAGATTGTCTGCAATGGTGGAGAAAGCTGTCAGGGGTAATTCTAGGCTATTGGTTTGCTTCATGGTCAAAAGGAAATGGCAAGATCATTTTGGGGGCAGAAGGCAATAAGAATTTGGAATGAATAAATGAATGAATGAGTGAATAAGTGAATTAATATTTGTATCTTATGGCAAAATAAGGATTGATTCAAGTGTGGGAGCTTGCTCTAGGCCAGCTCTTCTTGGTTTTGGTGGACACGATGTTCCAGATTCAGTTGACTTGCTGAGCAAAACAAACAGAATAAACAGGCGAACCTGCGTACTTTGCTACTATCCCGCCCATTTCTATTTCTGGGCTTGGCAGGGCAGCCCACTGGAAATGATCTATGGTGAGTGCTCTGTGTTCCCCAGGAGGCAAGGCCTCAGAAGCCACTAGATTCTGGAACATCTCACTCTTGCTGATTAAATCGGGCAGCCTGCAGAGAGCCCTGTTGTCTCTGGCAAGTGCCTTTTGAAACTAAAATAGGAAAGAAGAGCTTAAGCAGGCTTGTGGGAAGAAAATGTGCTGCTGTCCTGTGACGTGAGGGAGAGAAAATACCACCAAGTCATGGACAAATGAAAAGACGGATTGTTTTGATTTTCCCTCAGGGAACAGATAAATTTGCCTATTTTTTCTCTGTTTAAGTCAAGCTACCTCCAGGGAAGCAGTAAACCCTGCTCCCTTCTGCCAAGATCTGCCTCCTTTGAGAGCCTGCACTTTCCTCAAACACATCAAAGATATTTGTTGACATTTTTCCTGAGGCATTTTCTTTATTGTCGTTAGAATTTGTCCCTAAATATTAAAACAAACAAATGAGCATCCAATGAAATTCTGACATTTTACTGATTTGAAAGCAAAGTCTTCTTCCATCACCATATATTTGATCCCCTTTACCCTCATCTACCTCCCCCCTCTGACTCTGGGTGGTGAACACACAATGTGATATATAAGTGATGTAATACAGAATTGTACACCTGAAATCTATGTAACTTTACTAACGACTGTCACCCCAATAAACTTTAATTTTAAAAAAAGAAAGCAGTCTTTAAATTTTTATTTATGTAATTAGATACAAAAGATGAAAATGAACCGATCAATAGACAAAAACTAATCTATGGTGTAAAAAATTAGAACAGTGACCCAACTGGTGAGGGTGGAGGTGGGTGGACATGACTGGGAAGGGTCCTGAGGGGACTTTCTGGATGTAAAGTTCTATATGTTGATAGGGATCTGAGTTACACAGTTGTATGCATCTGTTAAAATAGTAAATGGTCCTCTTAAGATTTATACTTTTTATTCCATTGTCTTTTTTCCAGAAACAATATAGAACAGATAATAAATATCGAATTCGAGTCAATGGTATGAATGCCAAAGTATTTAGGGGTGAAGGAAAGTCATGTCTTTAACTTACTTTGAAATGTGTCATAAAATGTGGTGTACTGATGGATGGGTAGAGGAAAGGGTGGATACATAGAGAAGTGCAAAAGCAGGTGTAGTCTACCCAAGGGTAGACCCTGGGTGGTGGTTACATAAGTGGTCATTCTGCCAGTCTTCCAGTTTTTCTGTGTTTGAATATTTTCAAAATAAAATGATGGAAAAAATTGAACTGGTTCAAAATATGAAAAATGTCCATTTCTTTCTCTTTTCTTCTTAGAAGTGCAGGGTTATAATTACAGAAAGTGTTCCTGCTTTAGGGTGCTGACCTAGACATTTAATATGTATGTTATCCCAAATCCAGATGAATGCTGATCATTATTAGACTTTTATTGCAAAGGAACATTCTCATGAACTAGTCTATTGAGCAGATCTGAGTGACGTCCTGTGGTACTTATTGTTTTATCCTGTCTTCCCCTCTGACTGGGCATTTCCCCTCACTCAGAAGCCAATTCCACAGCACCTGTCTTAAGGTGCTGACCCAACACTTTATTTCAGTGAAGATGTGTTCCAAAGAGTCATGCAAATATTTGGCAATATATTTGAAGAAATGCTTTTGGGTGTCTCCAGTTTTATAGATTAATGTATATAGTACAACAACATCACATTCAGGACATCAAGGGTAATACGATGACAGCTATAATGACCATTCCAGAAAAATAGTGCCAGAATTGCTTTGAAGCATGGACTAGGTGCTGGCATCGGTGCACAGCTTCCCAACAGGAGTGCTTCAAAGGTGACTGTAGTGATATTCAGCAATAAGGTATGTAGCACTTTTTCTAAGATGAGTTCGTGAACTGAATTGTCATACCTCGTATGTACAGGAACCTCACATACACATACATGACAGAGTCAGAGACCCCACATACATGAGAGGTTCAGAGCCAGAAAGGTAAATGAGGTATTTATGGCATCCTGAGTTATGGATGAAGTAAGGGTGCCTGAAGCTTCAGAGGGGAGGAGAGTATTCTGCAGGATGATAAGAAGAACAGATGTTTAGTAATTAGATGCTTGCTCTGCCATATAGATAGGTCATAACACATAATTTCTGGTAATTACTCTTATTATGGACAAGGCCCCAGTTTAAATTCTTTAAAGGAGAGGTAAAAGTTTCTCATGAGCCAACAGGGTCTCCGATAGCTTTCAGCTCAAAGTAATTCATATGACAAAGTGGCACATCTTGGGGAGGCCTATTCTGAACCTCTTAAAGCCTAATGTTGTCACAGCCTATAAAACACTCTTAACAGCTCTAGTAACATTTTCATTAGCATAATGAGTCTACTCAAATTTAAACAATGATTACAAATTATTTTGCATTGCCAACTGTGACTGACCTTACTTTCAATTGTATCTATTATAAATAAGTTGCTACAACTATATTTTTATGACATAAATGAATTTCAGAAAACAAGCCAGAAAAATCTTAAGATCAATCAAGATCTCATATTAATAGCATGTTGTTATTTATTGTGTTATATGAAACCATGAAACCATTTTACATAAATACTGTAGTATATATATACTTTTTTTGAGGGGGGACTTAGAAGTAAATTTTGCTGTTACTTCTGTGTCACTCTTCCCTCTTGTGATGATTAATTTTATGTGTCAATTTGAGTGGACCATGGGGTGCCCAGATATTTGGTTAAACAATGATTCTGGGTGTGTCTGTGAGGGTGTTTGGGGACGAGGTTAACATTTAAATCTGTCGTCTGAGTAAAGGAGATTGCGCGCCACAATGTGGGCCGCCTCGTCCAGTCCATTGAGGCCTGAGTACAACAGACAGGTGGAGGAAGGGGGAATTGGTCTTTTCCTGCCTGCAGATTATGACTCAGACTGAGACTCACACCCTGACTCTCCTGGGTCTCCAGTCTGCAAGTGGCAGACCACAGGACTTCTCGTAAACCCCGTGACTTACTGAGAAGCCTCTCCTCCATGACCTTCCTGACTTCTGGCCTCCACCACAGCCTTCTCTCCCATGAAACTCCCTCCTGGTTTCCACCTCTTTCCATTCTAAGTTTCTGAGATCGAACTTTTCCAGTTACTGGCGGAGTTGGCCTGGGAGGGCAGACTGGGTATTAGGTGTTGTAAGGCTGTTGGAACAAGGGAAGAGGCTCCTGATTTGGGTTAGCATCAAAGAAGATTACCTAAGACATTTCACAAGTTGACGATTAAATTCCTGAAAATTGTTTCTACTATGATAAAAGTGTACCTCTTTCTCTGCCTTGAGTTACTTCATCAAAGGCCTACTGTCCTATGTTCTATTCCCACCAATGAGTTTCATTACATTGCATTTGTCTCCTGAATAGTTCCCCTCTTGGGGGAGGAGCATAGGTGTGGGAGAGGAGCACACAACTCAAGAAGGATTTTCCTACAATATCTGTGCCAAACTGGAACCCTTTCTGCATATGGTCAGTAAAGTAATCCATTGCAATGAATGTATTGCCTTGGTTTTAACTCTAGTTTTGAGATAAAATGACAATTAGTGTTATTTCTAAGGATTTCTTGGCCTGAATCATCTTGACTTTGGTGGTTTTTGTGGACAATATCTCTTGCCAAATATGGCAGGTTCAGGGGTCAGTTTTGTTCCCTAAATATCTTCTATCACTTTGTACCAGAATAACTACACCCCAGTTATCTTTAAAATCAGCCTATTCTGTTTTTCAAATTAATCCATAGTGTGGGTGGTATGAATCAGGCAGCACCCACTATTTACAGAGTTATTTTTGGTGTGCTTCTAAATTCTCTATAATTTTCCATTATCATTAGGGTCCTCCCTGGGCAGAGCCTCACTGACTGGGGAGATGGATGACACCCATCCCTCTTCAAGGCCTGACTTTGTCCATCCTATGCCCTGGTCTGTGGCAGCAGAAACGGGCTCAGGGTGATGGGAGCCAAGGCTACCTTGAGCGCAGCCTCTGGGGAGGGTGCTCGCACAGGTCTGCGCTGCGGGCCAAGGTGCCACCAGCAGTGCCCACATTAGCAGTAGCCTTGCAAACGATACTTCTCTGTTTCTGGGCTCTCTGCGGAGCTCACAGGCTTGTTTTCTGAGACAGATATCAGACCTTTTTATCAGTTAGGTCCCTAAATAGCCATGGGCTTTCACTCTTGCACATCCTTCTAATACACAGCAGTGGTTCTCAAAGTGGGGTCCCCAGACCAGCAGCATCAGCAGCACCTGAACTTGTTGGAAAATCAGGTCTTTGGGTCCAACCTGAGGGCTGCTGAATCAGAAACCCTGAAGATGCTGGCGCCCAGCAAACATGCTTTTAAGAAGTCCCCAGGTGGCTCTGATGGGGAGTGGAGCTCAAGAAGCACTGTGGTATACAGTATCCATTCGCCTTCCATGCTAGAGTCACATGGTGCCAGTTCTGCAGCTGTCGAAGCTACTTCCTTAAGAGCCACGATGCCAGCTCACTGGCTTTCCCTACCTTTCTCCACTTGAAGTCAGGGCCGGTGGCATCAGCCCTCTTTTAGGGCCCAGCTGCCGAGCCTCAGACACTTCAAAGGAAATTCTATCGCCAATAAGGTGCCTGTAAATTTATCTGCAAAAGTCTTTCCTGTCTTCCATGTCTATTCAGCAAAATGATGGCAGGGATCTATGAGCAATTCCTACCCAAAACTCTGGGGTAAGCCAAGGACACAGGGCAGCTGTGTGCTGTGTGCCTTTGGTGTAGAGTCTGATGATCCACATGCATAATACTTGCAAATGTTTCCTACTGTATGCCCACAACTGTGATTTGAAGTTTTCAGATGTGACTATGGATTGCTGACTGCAAACTTTCTAGGAGATTCTATGGTATTGGTGGTCGTATCACTCTACCTGAGGATGCTCCCGCTCACAAAGGAGAACCCACAAACAATTTTTTATACTGTTCTTTTAGTGTCTCCTTCCATTCCCCAGAAGCTAGGAGAACTTGAAGCTTCTGATGACTTCTCCCTCCAGAGGACCTTTGGCTGAAGGGTCACAAATAGCCCATTCTGAACCATGTTTCTCTTTCAAGGACGCACTCACACCAATGTGCGTATCACAAGGAAAGTGGCCAGATGTTACTCCCAGGACTCTGGAGACCCTGAGATGGGGACAGCCACAGGGCATGTGTTTCAGTGGGTGCTTGCTCGAGAAGCAGCACCAGAATGGGGGCTCCAGCTTCTCCAGATGTTACAGGCTCACATGATGCACCTGGATATGGTAACACTGTTCTCAAGCCACAGAGGCCCCTGTGACTTTGCAAAAGGGTGAGTACAAGCTACAAGCTGCCCATAGACGGACTGAAAGTTGACAGTGACGTAAGGTTCCACCTTCTGAGTTCCTTAGTGTGGCGCTTAATCTTAGCGGCTGTGTCCCTGTTGCCTCCCACATCAGAGTGCTGAGAGAGCCCAGAGCCACTTATGACCTTTGAGGGTAGGGTGGAGCCTGCACTGGCGACAAGCCCAGTGCAGATGGGGTTGGGTGCTCTGGTCTGTAGCTCCCAGCCTTTCTGTGACAGACTCTGGGCACTCCCAAACTTCCAGCCAGGAGGAGCGATACCACTGAGGAGGGAGTGTGGATTAGCCAGGGGCGCCCAGCCCATCACATGGATGGGTGAGAACTCGGGGAACCTCAGTGTCCATAACCTTCAGTGCACTCCCTGCACTTCAGCTGCACTTCTGCAGTCACTTCTGCACCGCTGTGCACAGTGCAGACATCGTGGAGACAGGCCACGTATCCAGTGTTAATGGCAGTGAGTTCCTCCTCCCTGCTCGTTAGCCGCAGCGCCAGGGGAAGTTCTGCTGGCCTGATGGAGAAAGCACGCAGCCTGATGCCCCATCAGACGGGCCTGGGCTGTAGTCCTGGTGTGTGAGTCGTGTCCTCCATTGCCTTGGCCGAGAGCTGCCAAGAGTGTGGCAAGTGCTTCCTGGACCGTTCCTGCCCTCACCAAGTCATGCCCTAAAATGAAGAACCACCATGTAGCAAACAGGTGTCTCACCCCTGATCTTTAGGCAGCATTCCTGTGGATCTGGAGAATTTGACCTTGCTCCCAGCCGCAGAGCGTCTCCACCACCTTGGGCTCAGCTCCCCGCCAACTTCTCCTCCTCCCCAAGCATCCAAGTACAGCCCTCTGAGCCAGCCCAGTCCTTGGTATTCAGTGGCATGGAGAAGGCTGCCTCCCTGACATATTGCCCGACTATGGCTGTGACAGGCCACCACCGAATCCAGTGCCAGCTGAGTCCTTCTAACAGCTCTGCCAGGGTACGGCTAGCCACGGGTTGCTCTTTCAATGCTGCCTTCTGTAAGCCTTCTCTGTAGGTCACTGAAGGATTATAAGACTCTGTTCAGGGGCTCCGCTCCCCTCATACCTTGTGGGGAAATCTCATGTGGAAATTGACCCAGTAACTGCACTTCACGCATAGGGTCAACTTCCTTGCACAGTTGTAAAAACATTTTGCCGGCTATGTCACTTACTCTACTGCCCCTCTAAGATAATCTAGCGGGAACTCACATCCATCTCAGTCCTCTCATCCCACCCCCATCCCTCCCCAAGAGAAAATCCAAGTATCATTATTGCTCTTCTGGAGACATCATTATGACTCTAATTAACTGTGTAGACGTCCTTACCCAGCCCTCTAGACCATCCTTGGTCCGGGAGCAGAGAGTGGATGTTGTGCAGCCTGATGTCTTCCTGTAACATAGTCCCTCACCTCAGCACAGAGCGCAGGGTCTTCTGGGAAAGGAAGACCTCTGTGGACTGGCCTCAAAACAGATTATTTCAGACACAGCCCCAGTCTTTTTTTTCTTCCCCAATTAAGCTTTGCTTAGTAACTTTCATTCGTTATCATGAAGAAAGTATATTTCTCTGCCCTGACTTTTATTGCTGGAGAACCCCTTCTGTCATTCCATCTTTGCTGTGTGCAAGACGGGGATGGATGAGTGGGGGCTTTCCCGTCACACAAACAATCAACAGATTTGTAACAAAGGGAGACAAATGTCCAGTCAAAGTGTCATCCAGCTAATGACCTCTTCAGGCCAGGGTCACAGATGGTTGCTAAGATTCACGAGTGATTTGGGAATTTCCTCAATAAAAGCTGAGGTGTTTCTGACATGAGGAAACATCAGACACTGTACACCTTTGGCAATTAGATGATTTAGGGCAAAAGGGAGATCAAGATACTGATACAGGAAAATTAGCATGTCCATAGGTAAACAAGGAGGTCCCTGGGGGAATAAACAAAGACAGCCATAGCCTAAAACTCCAGGTTTTGAAATAACTTTTTCGCTCCAGGAGATAATGTAACAAGGCCTTGAGGTTAATCATAAAATTCCTTTTGGCCTGACAAACAGAGCTGATCTGATAGATAAGAGTGGGTTACTTTGCTAATTCCATCAGGATGGGCAAGCAGAACAAACCTGTCAGACAAATTTCATTAGAAGGCGCCAGTTCCCTTCTTCAAAGAGTTCCCTTCTTCAAACAGCTCCCCTTCCCCAAACAGGCAAGGGAAGGTATAAAAGTAAGAGCTTTTGCCTCAGTAACAGGGGCACCCTCATTCGGGACCCCCTCCAGCTTGGGAGCTCTGACTCTTTGCTTTCAATAAACTATCCTCTTTTTAAAACTCTTTGCCTCTCCTGGGTCCGTATTTCCATTCTTCAGTCTCACGAGACACGATCCCGGCCTACACCCAGACACTGCCGGCAGATCCTACATCACCTACATCATTTGGGGAATCACAGGAAAAATATTCCTCCGTCAATACCAGAACCATTGCAGCTCAACTTCTGCTGGATTGTTGGGAGATTTAGTCCAATTAACTACCATGACATAGAACAGACAAGTGGGATAAACATATTGGTTAAAAAAAAAAAAAGCCACTTTTAGTGATAATTAAGAAGACTTTTATCATGTTACAGATCAGAGACTAGACTGGCCAGAGCAGAGCTTGCTGAGCTCTAATGAGAACACATTTGTAGACACACCTGATGGAAGAAATGGCTGTCTCCCTGCACAAAGGGAGAGCAAGGTTGAGAATTTCTGGATTTCTAATAATATGGAAGTGGTTGCCATAGTGATTTTCTGTGTCACTAATTTACCATTCCATTTTGCCCATCAGTTTTTCACGATGGATTAAATCACTGACTTTGATGATATTTAAAGCAAATGCTTTTTCCCCCTAGATGAAATCTTACACAATGTTCTCATACGTAAGAACATAAAACAGAACTGTTTCTGGGGCAGAAAGGTTTTCAGGTGAGGGAGACGTGAGGGCTGGCTCTGCCCTGGATCAGCATATCAACACCGAGGACAAATAGGAGGTGTTTACGTGTGTATGTGTGCATGCGTCATGTATGTGCATGTGTTTATGTGTGTATGTGTGCATGCATCATGTATGTACATGTGTTTACGTGTGGGTGAAAATTTTAGAATGAAATTTCATTAGCTACTAAGCCTAATAAAAATGTCTGCCTACAGTAGGATTGGATGTTACATGGGAGCTCTGCTCTAGAGTCAGCATAAGGGACAATCATGTATAATCAAAATTACATCATGGTGATTTACTTCTTGGGAAAAGGGCAAATTAGAAGTTCAGATAAGCTCTCTCTACCAGGTCCACAAAGTTATTTTTTTCCCCTCCCCTGTTTAAATAGATCAGTTTTCTCCCTTGAATATCAGCAATTACTGAGTGTGGTTTTAGAAGCCACACTGAAGGAAATTCATACATTTTCAAATTATAGGAAAAGAAAAAATATTTGTCCTCTAATCTCCTCAGGTTCTCTAGCTGAGGCTCTGCAAATCTGACAAGAGACAGATTAATGGAAGCAGAATGGAGTTTCTGAACACGTGCATTTCACTTACATTGGGAGCACTCAGTGAAGACTTAGTTAAAGGCGTGGTTAGAACTTGGGTTTATACATCATTTGTAAAGAACAATGAATTCACAGAGAAGTGACAGGACACAGGAAAAGGGTACTAGGTTTCTAGGAGCTACAAACTTGGGAAGGTAAGATATGGGGGAATGAATGGAAGTCAAGTGTTGCTTTAATGGGTTTGTTGTGTAGAGTCCACCTTGTTGTCTCTGGGCTGGTAAGAATTTCTGGTGAGTAAAACTCTTAGCCTCCTTTTAGGCAAATGGAGAGAGGGCAGATAACTTTTTCTAGTATCTGCTGTTTCTCAGTTGTATGCAGTTCAAAATAGTCCTCATGTCATAGCAGGATATTTCCGAGTGGCATGTTCTGATCTATGACAAAACCTAAGATTCCCATTGAACTTGGAAGTATCTCATTTCGTGCAGGATCCACGGGCACTGACAGGTGAGTAGCAGATTCACATAATTTCTCACGCTCTTCCTGGGGCAGTGCTCTGGGCAGGATGGAGCAGAGCAGTCCTTTTGGGGGCTCCCCATGGCCCTTGCTTGTGTTTAGCTCTTGTGTGTGTGAGTTGAATTCACATACACTAAATTCACATGTGAGTCTACTGTATTAACTGGTGGCACATCCTGACAGCTTTGGGAACACTATTTATTTAATTTACTATTTTAAAACACAACTGGACTCCAGAATATCTACTCCACAGGTCCTGGCAATAAAATGGCATTTTAGAGATTCCAAGGGGAGCTGGTTTACAGCAGTTTGCAGTTTGCTTTCAAATGTGCACAAGTTATACTGAGGAGAAAGCTTGCAGACTGGAAAGAATTCTTATCAACACTTCTGAATAAAACATTGGCCCTAGAGCTCTTCAAAGGCAGGCCTGAATTTATGAGTCTACTCCTGTCTTCTTTATCTATCACACGACTTCAGTGGGGACGCTTGGATGCCAGGCAGTGGCAGTGAAGGAGTTTAAATTCCAACCAGCATCTTAAAGGCTCAAAATAGAGGCTTATAAGAACCTTAGCAGTTGATTATCTCTGCAGCATCTTTGGCTTTTTAATTATCTTAGTGTCTAATCAGGAGAATGGATGGCAGTGTCCGATCTTCTCTTTGCATTTCCAAAGAAGATGAGCCATTATTCTACTAGATTTCATTGCAATTATGTCTGAACAAGCTCCACTTTAGGTTTCCTTGAATCAAAGGAAAATGGTGCTGAGTTGTACCTTCTCCATCTAAGCAATGATGTTGTGGGTCCTTGAAAGCCCCATTGGTACAATACATGGACATGCAGAGGTGTTGGATGTGACTGGGGCTTTGTAGATTCTTTGCAAAGCAGGCCACTGAATTCCAAGACTACCTACACATTAACCAATGCATTGTGCTTTGAATCTATCACTCACATTTAGTTAACCAAACTAAGTTTATCAAACTAAGCAAGCACTCTCGTCATGACCCTAATCTAGACACTACCTTGCAGCCGTCCTTTCCGTCTAGGGTAATGCCTGGCCTCACACCACCCCTGCCTGCACACGTACTCTACCTGCACAGATCTACCAAATGCCATGCATCCACTTTTCACCACTAGATTCCACCAATCTCAGGGTGCTCAGAGTGGGCTGAAAGCCTGTGATCTCCTGGGGCCTGCAGAGGAAGCTCATGATTCTCAATGGGCTGTGCATCAGGTGGACCAATTGCAGAGGTTGGACCAAGTGGAAGTGGAGGGATGTTTTCTATCAACAAAAGCTGATGTATTGGTCATACACATCTCTGAACATACACTGTGAAATTGGACTCATCAATTTGGCTTTAAATATCTATTCTAGTTTCCCTCAATATCAGCACCATATTTCCAGCAGGGACCAGAGCTTTCTCATTGCTTGCCTTTGGAATTTTGTCCTAGAATAGAGGCAGCTTTTGGCAGCCTACCTGGACATAAGCCTCAGCACAGAGGAGATAATGTGTGCAAAGCATTCTGAACAGGTGAGGGGGAGGGAGATATCAGCTGAGAACTAGAGGCATGGCCTGCGAACTCTCTAGCTACAATAGCACTTGCAATTTTATCTGCATCTCTAGGGAGAGGAGATGAGATCTCAGACATGCTGCTGCTGTGGTAGGCTTAGTGCTCAGGAAGCTAAGAATGGAGTTCCGAGGTCACAAAGATTTCAAAGGCCCACAAATATCACGCACACACAAAATTGCTCTGGGATTTACCTGACGACTGAAATCTTTCACAATGTCGATGCAACTGAAGATATATTAGCAATTAATATGTTGCAATTAAGATATATTGGAGGTTAGAATCCCTTTGTTTATTTTCAGGAACTATGGAAATCTGCAGGATTCTCATGTGTGCCCTGGGAAAATGAACCCCAATTGTTATGGACCGAGAATTTTCTCCTGAGACTGCTGAGACTTAGTATTAAATTTAAATGACGTAAAGAAGAGACTATGTCTTGCCTGTCTAGGTTAGAAACTGGGAATTGAGACTGCCTCACTATTTTATTTTTTATTTTTTAAGAGCCACCTTTTTTGAAGTCAATGAGTTCACTTTAATCCTTTTATTTCCAAACCTTTTCTCCTTATCCTTAGCACTCAAAATGGCTCTGGTGGATATTACCAGGCATTTCCTAATTATACTTGATTCTTATTTTTTAAAATCAAGGTGGTGTTAAATTGTTCTTCCATCAGAAACAAAACCAAAGAGTTCAGACCCAGGAAGGAGCTGCTTTAAAATAACCTACAGCCTGTCTGATGTCGCAGCAGCCCAGGGCACTTCAGGCTCCAAGGGCGCATAGCCTAGACCTTTGCTTTCACAAAGGCTAACTGGATTCTACAAAGGGCCTGAGATTAATCCCTCATTCTTTTGATGAACACTTACATGAAGGGAAAAATGATAAATTATGGGGTGACTGCTGGGTGACAGAGCTTCTTACTTTCTATCAAGGCAGGGACAAGAGAAGCGGAGACAAGGAAGGATATGGAAGATATTCTACCTGGATGTGAGGCTGAGAAGCAAAGAACCACTTAAATAAAAGAAAGGAAAAAACAATGTACAATATCTTTATGTCTTCATGTTGGAACAACCAACATATCCACAATATTTTGTTAAAACAAAAACAAACAAACAAAAAACAGGTTTCTTTCAGGAACTATTGTAAAAGGGGAAAGGAGCCCTCAGTATAGCCAAGGAGGGGGTATGGTCAATGGATGAAAAATTGCTAAGAAGAGACATCATGAGTATTTGGGGTTCTGGTTAAATAGACCTGACAAGAAGATAGCAGAAGGCAGGCCAAGGGCTTAGAGATCAAAGGTAGGGGATGAGGAATCTGATCACCTGTCAATGGCAATCAGAGTAGAAGAAGTAGTAGAAGAAGGAGGAGGAGAAAGGGAGAAAGAAGAAGGAGAAAGTAATAAATCACAGCCCCAAAGCATAGAAACAGGAGAAAACTACATATTCAAAAAAGTTTCATTTATGCAAGACAAATAATTTCCAGAGATCTACTGTACAACGTCGTGCCTATAGCTAACAATACTGTCTTGTGCACCAAATATTTTGGTAAAAGGGTAGATGGCAAGTTAAGTGTTCTCACTATAATTTTTTGTTGTTGTAGCTTTTAATTAAAGAGAAAAAGCCTGAAGGAAACTCTTGGAAGTGGTGGGTATGTTTATGATCTTGATTGTGGTGATGGTTTCACAGGTGTATGCACATGTTCAAATCCAGCAAATTGCACACATTAAATGTGTGCAGTTTTTGTATATTAGTTATACCTCAATAAAGCTGTTTCAAAGATAAAAAAAATAAATACTTCAATTTAAAACATGAAAAACAAACAAACAAACAAAAAACAAAAAAATAGGAAACAGGTACAATAGAACCTCAAGTAAAAATAATAAATACCTGTCATATACATGAAATTTGGACCAAATTTAAGGTTTGTACTCTTAGCAGATGCATTTCCATAGACCAGAATGATGATAGTATAGATCTAAACATCCCATATCTTTCTCCCTTAATTGAAATCAGAAGGCATGCAGCATCTATTAACCCTGAACTTCAAACCATCAAGGAAGAAGGGCTGCATGAGGAACCAGTCAGACACACTAAGAAAAACTGCTTGGGCAGGATGGAGGAGCTAAGATGGACGACGCTCAGCTCTATAGCACAGATACTAGTCAGCTAAAGCTCGACTGCTGGTCACCAGCATGCAGTGTATGGTGCTTTCCTGCTGACCAGTGGACCTGGTGCTCACTCATAAGGGATAAACTCCTAAGTGTTTAGAACACCAACGACAAAAGGTGTGCCTAGCATATCATGCATACTGTGTTTTCCCCAAAATAAGACCGGGTCTTATATTGTATTTCCCCCCAAATAAGACCGGGTTTTATATTCAGTTTTGCTCCAAGAGACAGATTAGGGCTTATTTGCAAGGATGTCTTATTTTTTCATGTACAAAACTCTACATCTATTCAAATACAATCATGTCATCTTCTTCTGGAACATCATCACAACTTACTAAATGCGTCCGTCTGGCTGATGATCTTACCTGGAGCTTATTTTCGGGGTAGGTCTTATTTTCGGGGAAACACGGTAGCAGAATAGAGGTGGAAATAATCTGACATAACAATATTTAATTGAGATATCTGATATACGCCCACCATAACCTAGACACTACTTTCTATTCTACTCCTGAAAATGCAGGAGGAGAAGAACACTAGACAGAAAAGCACCACCTTGAGACAGGGCCTTGTACATACACCCTTTAACATAGACAAAATGGAAGTATCTGATACTTGGCTAAAATTCCTGGGCGTAATTTTAAAGGCACACAGTGTCTCATCCCTGAAGAGATAATTGCCAAGCTTTGACCATCCATGCCCCAACTAATGAAAATAAAGCCCAGTGATCCATGAAACTATTTGGCTACTAGTGCGCTCACATACCCCATCTGGAGCTCTTGAGTGGGTTTCCAATCAGCAGAATGCTCTGGTGGCTCTCCAAAGGGCCATCCAGGCCACCGTTCACATCTGAGTAACAGGTCTCGGCAACCTATCAGTTCACCAATTAGAGCCTATAACAAAAACACCAACAGAGACCAGAGTGCCCACAGAGCTTTTAAACCATAATCTCCTGGAATCAGGCAAAAAGTATGCAGCCTTTGAGAGACAATCATTGGCCTGTCACTGGGATTCAGTAAATACTGAGACCAGGACCCAAGGTTGTAAAATAATCTTAAGACCGAGAAACCTAATCATGATGGGAGTCTGAACGAAAGTCTCAGATTACTGGGTGGAGGCAGCTCAAGAATCTTCCACTATAAACAAAAATGGTACCAGAGTAGCAGGCAAAACCTGGCCTGGCTGGGCTCCTATGACTCCATGGACAGCTCTCTGGAGTGGCCCTAGTTGCTGCTGCCTCCACTGGCCAAGGGGGCATGGGATCTAGATCTCCCTTTCCACACATGGGCCTGGCTCACTGATGGCTCCCCCCAGTTAACTTGTGTTAGACTGGAATGTGGTGCACCTGCCATCGGCCTGAGAGACACCTGTCCGTCACCTAGGGTGGTAAGGGGCGCTCACCACGCAGAGAAGAGCTTCATATGGTGCAGACGTCTCTCCAGGCCTCCCAGCAAAGAAGCCCTGCTATATTTTCAGCCATGCTGTTCAGGCCCTATTAGGCCACACTTGTTTCCTGTTGGAATTTCCTGAATACATTGCATCTGATAACTGTCTGATCATGAGACATAAACTCTCCAAGATGCTGGGGTAACTGAGTATTTTCATAAACAATTGAAAAACAGTCTTCAGGGGCTGATAACAGGAGACATAATAATCCTACTTGGACATTTTAGGTGAGCAGACTGGGGACTCAGTACAGCAATTCCCCAAAAAGTGACTTCTCATTTCCTCCAGGTGTTTAATCAGACTGTTTGTACCCTTCTTCAGCTGTTTGCTTTTCCTTTTCCAGGTATTGGCACTTCCGTCTCGGTCAGAGGTCCTGCATCCGCTTCCACCTTTTTCTAAGGACTCAAGTAGCTGGGAGATTAAATAAAGAGTGAGAGGTTAAAAAAAGCTATTTTAATATCTTTTAAAAATTCAAAAATGTTGTGCTGACCAATTCTTACATATAATTTTATTCTTCTAGTTGTTATATAAAAACTTTTTTTCTATAAAAATCCTTTTTTTCCTGTAACATACAACCCTTCCAGACAAGAAATCGAAATAAAAATATAAAATTAATTTAAGAACTTAATGTGGTTTTGATTGCTAAATAAGACACACTGATACCAACACAAAACTCTGACACCTAGAAAGGTGTGTAGGAGGAAAACAGACTTAGTTATGTTTGTTTCTTCAAAACTACTCTGAAAGCATTGCCCTTCTTCTAAAGAAACAAAACAAACACTTCCCCCCACTGCACTGAGTCCTTTAGATTGAGGCTGGTGGCCGAGCAAGTGCTTGTCCCCGACAACACTGACCATGAGACCGCAGAGGACCACCCACTTTCCACACACCTCCAAATATCACCCACGTATGGGAGGTGGACAAACTGATGTCAGAGACAAACAACAGTTTAAAACTGACTGCCTCAGGCAGGGCCTCTAAAACTAGTGATGAAATTGTTCAGGCTAGACCAAAAAGTCCAGGAGAACAGGCCCTGTTGTTACCCTGACTTCCTGATTAATATATGTCCTACCTGGTGTGCCCTGGTATTATTTGTTTACAAAGAGGTGATTACATGTGTCCTGTGGGCCTGACTCCTTATGTGTGTCCTGGCTATCATGACATCACCTCACACTTGGGAGTCATTCATGTCTCCATGTTCCTAACCAGTTCTCACTGGGTCTAGATTCATGTCTTGGGCCAAGCAAAAAGGCTCAAACAAACTTTTAAACCCTCCTAACTCTGTAAAGAAGATCCAGATTGTCTAGGAGGTAGCTCACCTGCTTAGTAAGTGCTGAGCCTCATGCCTTGTATTGAGACTCAGACCTCTAGGTCTAATCATCCTATTTGGAGTGATTTTGATCAATGCCTTAGTCCCTGTTGTTTCAAACTAATTTCCCTGTTCTTCACATAGCCCCTCAAAGTCTAACCTGTTCAGGTCTGTGGTAAAAGAGTTTATATTTTTTACTTGAATCTTAAGAAAATAAAAAAGTAGAGTTAAAGAGTTCAGCTTTAGGCCAAAACCCTGTGTGTACGTTCTTAGACTTGAACCAAGACATTACAAAGGCTTTATTGGGCAGGTCTCACAAGAGCAGTCACTCTTCCTGCTCCAGACGTGCACCACAGCTGGTGCACTGTGGGCTCTGAAGGGAGTTGCAGTTATGACTCAGGGTCTCCCTCCAATCAGCCATGCTTGTACACATGTCTGCAATACACCAGTGGCTTCATTTGGAGACCTTCCACAGTGGCCTTCCCCAGGAATCTCTACAAAGACCTCCTTCTGGGACACAGGGTATCTTAAGGACACTTCTCTCCCTGACTCAGAACTCAGTACTTTTCCAATCCGAGTACTTTGCTTTCTCCCTACCCCTAGTCCCCGGGTCCGTAAAACTGCAGGAGACTTTTGTTGGGGTCACCTTCGGCAGGAAGATGACCTCCACATCTGTGCTGATACACATGACCTCAAAAAGTGGGCCATTCCATGGGAACAAATAGAAGCGGGAGAGAATTAAAGCTTTCTCCAGTTCAGACTCTTCCTCATACTATCACAATAAGAAATTAAAGGCTTGACTGCTACTTTCATTTTTGGGTTATTGATTTAATCATCACTCTGACACCTGGCAGCTTAGCTCCAGCCAAATCCAGAAGAGTCACTCTCACCACTATTATTTAACATGGTTCTGGAAGCCCTAGCCAGGGCAATAAGACAAGTAAAATGAAATTAAAGGTATACTGATTGGAAAGGAAGAAACAAAACTGTCTCTATTAACAGATGACATGATTTTTCACTTGGACAATTCCAAGAGTTCTACAAAAAAAAAACTTAAATTGCAAGATACATGGTCAACACACAAATATCAGACATCTCTTTATATACTAGCAAAGGAAATTTGGAAATAAAAATTAAAAACACAATGCCATTTTACAATTGCTAAAAAAATTAAAAATGAAATAACTAAAGTATAAATCAAACAAAAGTGGTACAGAAACTGTAGAATGAAAACTAGAAATATTAATGAAATAAATCAAAGATCTAAATAAATGCTCAAACATATTATATTCATCTCTATAGTAAATGTGCTAATTCTCCTCAAATTAATCTGTAGTTTTAATGAAAGTCTTATCAAAATCCAACCAGATTCTTTGTAGATATAGATAGGCTGATTCTAAAATTAATATGGAAAATAGGTTCTGCTTAAGATAGTAGGTAAATATTGTACTTGGCTCCTCCCTTGACCACATTAAAATTACAACCAAATTATAGAACAATCAACCTAGAAAATCATCTGAATACTAGCTCAACAGAAGTCCTATAACTAAGAGTATAAAGATGAGACTGGTAGGAGGGGCACAGACCAAAAGTAGGCTGGCCCCATACCATGTGTGACAATTGAGAATTGGGAAGGATATCTCAGTTGCAGAGGTCCCCCTTGAGGAGAAATGTGTCCTACCCACACACAAAGCTCCCAGGCTCAGAGCACCAATACTGGGAAGAGGAGCTCCCACAATATCTCGCTGTGACTGTCAGCAGGGACCCCATCTGAACAGGGAAGACGGAGGACTACCGGAAAGAGTAGCATCCTCTTAAAGGGCCTGTGCACAGACTTTTTCACTCCCAGCACTCACCTGGGGCTGATGGAGGGGTGGCAGCTTGAGAGTCACCAGAAACATACAGGGAGAGACTGAGCTGTGTGGCTTCAGAATGAGGGCTGGAAGGACAGCTGCCATTGTCCCTATGTTGAGCCCCACTCCCATGTAGCTGGCAAGCAGGCACCATCTTTCCTGTGTTGAGCCCTCCCCCAATACGGCCCAATATAAATCTGCACTGGTCTGGTAAATTCCACTCACTCCACCCTGGTGACTTCCTGGGACCCTGCCTCACCCAACTTGTCCACACCAGATGTTTTTTGACAGCAATCCAGCAGCTGGGTATTGACCCATGCTGCATTCTTTCTTGGAAAATTCTGGGGAATCCATGGGCCCCACGTGGTTGGCTGTTGGCTATGGTGTGGTTTTTGCCTTTTGCTTAGTGGCCCCAGACTAAAAACTGGCATCAAATCTGTATCTGCATTAACCTGGTGAACAAAACCCATCCCACCCTAGTGACTCCCTGAGACCGCACTTCACTCAACTGGCATACTGCCTGAGGCTCTCTCAGTGTCTGACACTTATGGGCAGCAAGCAGGTGGTAGCAAGCTTTGGGGTACCCTGGGTTTTTGCAGAACTGCTCCAGGCCTAATACTGGTGGCAGCTGCCTTAGGTTTGCATTATGGGTTCTCCTACCCATCTCCAGGATAAGCACAGGCAGCAATCAACCGCAGATTGCTTTGTAGCTCCTACCAGGTAGCCCTGGGCTGGTCACAGGTAGTGGCTGACTTTGGCCTGCACAGGAGCCCCTCGCAAGAGGCCCAGAACCAACATACCTGGTGGCCAGCTTCAGCCAACAGCAGGGCACCAACCAATTAGCCCCACAAATGAAACACTAAAAGAGTTCTCAGCAGCCACCAGAGCCCACTGGGGTGAATCCTGCTCAATGGGATGAGCCTCTGCACAGCAGCTCACATTCTGTGGTACTGGCAAATCCTCACAGAAAATCAGATTGAGAGTAATCCCACCCACTGACACACCAACAGCAATCAAGACTCAACTACAACAGGAGGGAACACACAACCCACACAAGGGACATTCCTGGAGCATCCAGTGCAGGTGATCAGGAAGACTGCACCACTGGGCCCCACAAAACTGGGAGACATAGCAGATCTCCCTAATACACAGAAGCAAACATAGAGAGGCAGCCAAAATGAGGAGAAAAAGAATCACATCTTAAATGAAAGAACAGGAGAAACCTCCAAAAAAAAAAGAACTAAATGAAATGGAGGTAAGTAATCTATCAGATGCAGAGTTCAAAACACTGATTATAAGAATGCTTAAGGAACTTTGCAAGAACTTCAACAAAGAGACAGTAAGCATAAAAAAAGGACATAGAAACATAAAATATGACCCAGTCTGAAATGGAGAATACAATAACTGAAGTGAAGCATGCATTAGAAGGAATCAGCAGCAAATTAGATGAAGCAGAGGACTGAATCAGCAATTTGGAAGATAAGGTAGAAGAAAACACCCAATAAGAATAGAGAAGAAGAAGAAGAAGAAGAAGAAGAAGAAGAAGAAGAAGAAGAAGAAGAAGAAGAAGGGGAAGGGGAAGGGGAAGGGGAAGGGGAAGGGGAAGGGGAAGGGGAAGGGGAAGGGGAAGGGGAAGGGGAAGGGGAAGGGGAAGGGGAAGGGGAAGGGGAAGGGGAAGGGGAAGGGGAAGGGGAAGGGGAAGGAGAAGGAGAAGGAGAAAAAGAAGGAGAAGGAGAAGGAGAAGGAGAAGGAGAAGAAGGAGAAGAAAAAGAAGGAAGAGGAGGAAGAGGAGGAGGAGGAGGAACAGAAAGAGGAAGAGCAGAGAGAGGAGGAGGAGGAGGAGAGGAGAAATGATAATTTAAGGGATTTCTGGGATATTGTCAAGTGTACCAATATTTGCATGGTAGGGTACCAGAAGGAGAAGAGAGAAAGCAAGGGGTTGAGAACCTATTTGAAGAAATAATGATGAAAACTTCCCTAAGGTTCTCAGAGAAATAGACAAACAAGTCCAGGAAGTGCAGAAGTCCCAAACAAGGTGAACCTCAAGAGGCCCAGACCAAGATCCACCATAATTAAACATGAAAGATTAAAGACAAAGAGAGAATCTTAAAAGCAGCAAGAGAAAGGCAGGCAAGAAGGGATTGGCACAAAATATTCAAAGTGGTAAAAAACAAAACCAAGATTACTCTACCCAGGAATGCTAACTTCCCAGACAAGAAAAAGCTAAAGGAGTTCATCACCACCAAACAAGCATTACAAGAAATGTTAAAGGCACTACTTTAAAAAGAAGAAGTGGGGGTGGGGGGGAAGAAAATAATTAATGGAAATAAACAAAACAGAGTCTAAAAACATAATACAAAAAGAGCAATGAAAGCAAGGTCTGGTTCTTTGAAAAGATGAACAAAACTAATAAACCTTTAAGCAGACTCATCAATATAAAGACAGAGAGAAACCAAATACATAAAATTAGAAATGAAGGAGAAGTGACAATTGACAACATAGAAATACAAAAGATTATAAGAAAATACTACTAACAATTGTATGCCAAATGTTGAACAATCTGGAACAAATGGGTAAATTCCTAGAAACTATAATCTTCCAAGGCTGAATGAAAAAGAAACATAAAATCTAAACAGACTGATTACATCTAACGAAATGGAATCAGGAATCAAAATACTCCCAACAAATGAAACACGGACTGGATAGCTTCACTGGTAAATTTTACCAAACACTTAAAGAAGAGTTTACACTGATACTTCTGAAACTATCCAAAAAATTCAAGAGGCGGGAAATCTCCCAAGCTTATTTTATGAGGCCAGCATTACCCTGATTCCAAAACCAGACAAAGACATTACAAAAAAAGAAAATTATAGACCAGCAACACTTACGAACATAAATGCAAAAATACTCAACAAAATAATAACAATCTGAATTCATCAATACATTAAAAAGATCATATACCAAGATCAAGTGAGATTTATTTCTGGGATGCAAGGTGGTTCACTATCCACAAAACAATTAACATAATATACCACATAAATAAAATGAAGGATAAAAGTCATATGATCATATAAATAGATGAAGAAAACGCATTTGACAAAATACAGCATCCATTTAAGATAAAGACTCTCAGCAAAGTGAGAATAGAGGGAATATACCTCAGTATAATAAAGGCCATAGATGACAAACCCACAGTTAACATCATACTCAATGGGGAAAAGCTAAAAGTGTTTTCTTAAGATCAAGAAATGGATGTCCACTTTCACCACTTTTATTCAACATAGTATTAGATGTCTTAGTCACAGCAATCAGATAAGAAAATAAAATAAAATAAAAGGAATTTAAAAGGAAAATGTAAAACTGGCATATTTGCAGATAGCATGATACTATATACAGAGAACCCCAAAGATTCCAACAAAAAACTATTAGAAGTGATAAATGAATTCAGTAAATTAGCAGGATACAAAATTAATATGCAGAAATCAATTGCAATTTTAAACACCAATAATGAACTATCAGGAAGGAGAAATTAAGAAAACAATCCCACATACAGTTGCATCAAAAAATAAAATAAAATACGTAGGAGTAAATTTAGCCAAGAAGGCAAATGACCTATACTCTGAAAATTATGACACTGAAGAAAGAAACTGAAAAAGATACAAAAAATGAAAGTATGTACCATGCTCATGGATAGGAAGAATTAACATCATTAAATTGTCCATACTATCCAAAGCAATGTACAGATTCAGTGCAACCCCTGTCAAAACATCAATGGTACTTTTCAAAGAACTAGAAAAAATAATACTAAAATTTATATGGAACCACAAAAGATCATGAATAGCGACAGTAATTTTGAAGAAGAATAAAATTGGAGGTATCATGCTACCTGATATCAAACGATACTACAAGGCTATAGTAATCAAAACAACATAATACTGACATAAAAACAGACACATTGATCAATGAACCAAGACAGAGAGCCCAGAAATAAACCCATGCCTGCTAATATGGCCAATTAATCTATGACAAAGGAGGCAAGAATATATAATGGGATAAATGGTATTGGGAAAACTGGACAGATGCTTGCAAAAAAATGAAAGTAGACCACCTACTTACACCATACAATAATAAACTCAAATGGATTAAAGACATAAGGTTAAGATCCCAAATCATAAAACTCCTAGGGAAAAACAAAACAAAACAAAACAAAACAAATGTAGGTAGTAAACTCTCTGACATTGCTCTTAGTAATATTGTTATTGGTATAGCTCCTCAGACAAGAAAAGTAAAACATATATAAACAAATGGGACTACATTAAACTAAAAAAAAAAAAAAAATTGTACATGAAAGAAATCATCCACAAAACAAAAAAGCAACCTATTGAATGGGAGCATATTTTCACAAGTGATATATCCAATGAACGGTTAATATCCAAAATACGTAAGGAACTCATACAGCTGAATAACAAAAAAAGAAATCATCCAATAAAAAAATGGGCAGAAGACATAAAGAGACATTTCTCCAAATAGGACATACAGATGGCCAACGGATGTATGACTAGATGCTCAATGTCACTAATCATCAGAGAAATGCAAATTAATACCACAACGAGATATCATCTCACACCTGTCAGAATGGCTGTCATCAATAAATCAACAAACAAGAAGTGTTGGTAAGTATGTGGAGAAAAGGGAACCCTCCTGCACTGTTGGTGGGATTGCAGATTGGTGCAGCCGCTATGGAAAACAGTATGGAGGTTCTCAAAAAATTAAAAATGGAACTACCCTATGATCCATCAATTCCACTTCTGGGTATTTGTTCAAAGAAATCTAAAACACTAATTCAAAAAGATATATGCACCCCTATGTTCATTGCATTGTTATTTACAATACAAAGATATGAAAGTAACTTAAGTGGCCATCAATAGATGACTAGATAAAGAAGAAATGGTATACACAATGGAATATAATTTGGCCGTTAAAAAGAATGAAATCTTTCCATTTGCGACAACATGAATGGACTTAGAGGGTATTATATTAAGTGAAATAAGGCAGAGAAAGACAAATACCATATGATTTCGCTTTTTTGTGTGTGGAATCTAAAAAAGAAAATAAACAAACAAACAAAACAGAAACAGAGTCATAGATACAGAGAACAAACTAAAGGGTGCCTGATGGGAGGAGATTTGAGGGGCTGAGTGAAAAAGGTGAAGGGATTAAGTACTAATTGCTAGTTGTGAAATAGTCATGGGGATTTAAAGTACAGATTAGGGAATTTAATCAATAATATTGCCATAACTAAGTATAGTGCCAGATGAGTACTGAACTAATCAGGAGAATTAATTCATAGTGGCTATCTCACCACTATCCTGCACATATGAAGCGATATAAAATAATGTTGAGTGTCAACTGTGATTGAAAACTAAAAAAAGTTTGTGGGAAACAGTAACATAAACATATATAAATTTACAAAATAAAGTAAAATTAATAAAGAATTGATAAGCTAGACTTCATTAAAGTTGCAAATTTCTGCTCTATGAAAATCACTGTCAAGAGAACAAAATGACAAGCCGCAGAGGGGAAGAAAATATTTGCAAAAGACACATCTTGTTGTTAGGATGGAGTACAGTTTTCAAGCTCCTTAGATGTGGAACTGGTGTGATTTATTTTGGTATGCAGTATGAGGTATAGACCTAACTTTTTCTTTTAAATGAGTATACAATTTTGGTATACAATTTTCTCAGCATCAATTTTAATGATTATTGAAAAATCTTTACATTGTAATTTCACTAGTCATAACCAAACCTCCTAGATATACTTAGAACTATTTGTAGGTATTCTTTTCTGTTTAATTTATGTGTGTGTTTGTTCACGTAGCAGCACCATAATGTTCGAATTGTAGTAGCTTTATAGTAAATTATATAACTGCCTATGAGTAAACAGATGATACCTTCTAATGAGATTTGTTACTTGTACCTAAATGCCTCCAAATTATATTCTTTATTTAGATTCTTTACTATTCACTCAATATGAATTCAGAGCTGATATATATTAAAAAACTGAACTCAAATGTCTAACATTCTTTCAGTTTTCATTTATATTCCTAGATTTAAAACATGGGAGAGTAAGAGAAAGCAACATCTTTAAAAACCTATAATAACTCATATTTTCTATCTCTAATTAAAGCAAAATATCCTGTGAAATACTTTTGCATCATTTACCCCATTTCATTAATTCTGGCTTCTGAAGTTAATTTAAACTCACTCTTGGAAAATGAGAGTCTATTATCAGCTTTTTTTCTCTGTTAGCATACTCAGTGAGACTTACAAATACTCATATGCTAGGTGGTAAACAGTAAACAGACTTGTGTAGTGCAAATAATCTTAGCCAGTAAGTGTTATTTATGCTCCATTTAGGAATAAAGATGTTAATCTGAGATCACAAAAGGATCTTTTTGTTAAAGCTAAAAGCAATTCTGCTTTGATTAGCTGCATATGCAAATATTACCCAATTTCTTTCATCTTCTTTGACAGTTGTACAAAAAGAAAATAAATAAAAGAACACAAGTCAAATCCACTATAAATGCAACTGCACTATAGCCTTATCATGTATCATCTACATGATATCTGTGCTCAAACCTTTATTTTATCCTCTCTTCCTAAACAGAATGGTAAGAAGTTAGCCAGGACATAATGATTTAGACTTAGCTTTGACTTCAAATCCCAAATTTGCAGCTTTGATAATTTAGAAAAACTTCTTGACTGCTCTACTGAGCCTCAATTTCTACCTTTGTAAAAGGGTTACAATATTTATTCTTTTGTGTCTGGCTTATTTCACTTAGCCTAATGTTTTTAAGGTCCATCCATGTTGTAGCGTGTAACAGAACTTCATTCCTTTTCCACTGCGTGTGTGACTGTATATATATACTTTATATATAAGATATAATATAATTTATAATTATTTATATTATTTATATTATATTATGTTGTATTATGTTATGTTATATTATATTATGTTTTATTATAATATATTACATATTATATAAACATTATATATTATATATTAACATATGTGTAAAACCAAAGACAAAAATAAACTGAGAAAAAACATTTGCATCTGGTGGACCAAACCAAGAACATGACGTGCTTCTTATGGTCCCTCATCTAACTTTTGATCTCCCCTACATTTATCTCCCTTACTCTGTCTTTTTAGGTTCTTTCTGCTTGTCTTGTCCTTTTACTCTGTGCAGCTTAACCAGCACCTGCCCTGGGGGAAACACCTATGTTGACTCTTTGCAACCTTGGTCCTTTAGGTCTAGGTGGCTTTGGCAAACTGACTTCAAGTTTTGTCTCCTCCCACACTCATGTGATTGCATAGCTTTGCCACCTGCTCTGACTCCTCGCCGCCAGCCTCCCTCTGTAAGGCTTCTCAGCCTCTCACTCAGCGTCACAAATCAGAAAATGCTTGAAAGAAGAAAGGGATTTGCATGCAGTGGATTCAGCTAAATGAGGTGCAGACCCTTCTGGATCTGATCCCTTAGGTCCTGGCTGCCTGAAGCAGGTGTTTTCTGTATTTTCATGCTGCTCTCCTAGCTGTTCTCAGTAGGAGCGCCAATTTACTGCAAGCTACTCTATTATGACCCTATTTGATTGGTTTGTACAAGATGATTAAAAATAGAAATCTTTTAAAATTTTAAAATTTAGATGAAAATCAATGTTTTGTAAAATGACTGTCTAAGAGGTAAAGGAACCTGATTCTATTATCCTCATTTCCTCATAAAATTTTAGGTTATATATCACAAATGAAAGTAAGGCATAGTGATTATTTGCTTTTTTCCTAATTCTGTTCAAACTCCTAGCAAACTAGGACATACCACACCATTTTAATGAGATTGCTTTCCAGAGACCCTTGGCTTCTTGTTCCAATTTCAATGGGACAAAGTCAAACTAGCATTCAAGTGATCAATTTTAATCTTTTCTATTAAAATATTATCAAAGATAATTATGCTTTACACACACACACACACACACACACACACACACACACACAATTTACCCACTGGCAAATACTTTCTGTATGAGTGCTTATTACTATAGTTTTTTGGTTTTATTTTTCAAATGACATGTTCGGTAACCATATTTAAGCAAATGCTAAAGACTTAATTTAACTGTACCATCTGGCAACACAGCCTTAAATAAATTCCAGTTGTTTGAAATATCTTGAAATATAGATTATTTTAAGCATAGATTATTTGTCAGGATTTACCTATTCCTCTGGTTTCCCACTCATCTGCATTAAATATTATTGCATTTTCTCTTGAGAAGAAGAAAGTATAATTTTCCTCCTGTTATTTTACATTCCACTAAATGCTAATTAGATAAAGTCTCATAGTTAACACTTTTTATTTGTACTAATGGGGAAGCTATTCATCTGTCTTTCTTCACAAAACCCTGAATAGAATTGTCCAGCAAAAGCAGATAGATTAAAAGATGTGACTGGAAAGATGAGCCAAGAGTAATTAACAAAGATGTGGGTTAAGATGTGAAAATGCACCACAGAGTTCTCCTCTATGTACAAGAAAGTATCAAAGTAAAATTCATCATTTCCTTCCTTGCAGCATAAAGCTGGGTGTTAAAGAAAACAATCGGAGGGGTTTCCAAATCTATCTTATTTGAGTTAACTGTACGATTTGGGGCCAAGAAGGATTCTGGCTTGCTTTTGAAGGTTAACAAAGAAAGACTTTTCAGCTACTTAACAGTTTACTGAGAAGAGTACCCTGTCCAAACTAAGATGAGTTGAAACAGCTCTAAGGAACCAGAACACCACAGCAACAACAACGACAAGTGAATGAACGTGCTACAGCACAAAATTCCCCTTTCTGGGGAAATAAGCAGTGTTCAGAGAGTATGTGCTTTCTAAAATAAAAGAAACATAGCAGCTGATCTATGTATATTATATAATCTATTTAACATTAGTGGTGAGTGGTGACAAAAGTCCACTGTTTAAAATAGCCAATGAGGTGTCAGCATTGTTGAATAATAAATACTCATAGTACACAGATTCAGGACTTGGGGTGTCTGCCAGACCTGGGTGCAAATCCTGTTCTGTCACTCAGTCACCGGGTTTCTCCCTGACTGTTGGCTCTCCGTCTATAAATGAGAAATGGTACCAGTAAGTTTTTGTGATATCCACGACAATTCCCTGAAGTGCTGTGAGCAAAGTGCTTGGCACGGAGCCTGGCAAAATGTGGCAAGGTGGCTCCGGAAATGTGGTGCTCTGGCAAATGGCAAACTATTCTGGAGAAAATTAGTCGGTGCCATCATTTAGATCTCCCACCGCTGCAGCCTTGGCTATTGCAAGGTCAGCACCGTGAAACATACAGACGCAGATTAGCGAGCAGATGGAGGACCGTGGCAAAAGCCCTCGGATACCTGGAGCACATGAGGTGAGAGGCTCCCCTTGAAGGAGAGGCCGCGATAGTGATGGTAGGCTCAGCAGGCAGGACTTTCAGGTGGCAAGATGCAACCCGCAGGGGAGTCTGCAGGGTCAGCGGGCACCAGGTGCTCGGGGACCTGGTTTCCTGTGTCCTATTCATGCAAATGTGACGGGTTCTAGTCACATTGGTGATTCCTTCCACTCACGTGTTCATAACAACAGTAGTTACACCAATAAGGAAACTGTGCTGATTATCCAAGCTTAAGATATTGATTCAGATGGTGACTTCATAAGCTAATTAAATACCACTAAAATCTAGGTGAGAGTTTCCTTGTAGACTACTTATACAGATGTGTTTTTAAGTACTAACTTCACAACAAATGTAATGATAGACAAGAGAAGAAATAGCGTATTAAGTACTAGCTATGTGTTAGGAATCTTCTAATAATGGCACAAAAATTAATTTGGTCAAACCTCACCACCACTCATTGGGCTGGATATGCTTCTCCCCATTTTACAGATGAGGAAAGTGAGGCTGAAAAGTTATGTATCTTGTAATGTGACATGGCTAGTGGATGGTAGAGTCACAAGTTAAATTCAGGCAGTCTGGCTCTAAATACCATACTACAGTGCCAATTAATAAATAATAAGTATTATTATTTTTGTCAGTCTAGGGCCACAAATCTAAAACAGCAGAATATATCAAAACCTATAAATAAAAACAAAAACAAAAAAATGACTAGTTTAGCCCAATAATTGTGGAATGTCTTATATTTGTATTGTCCCAATGGACAATTCACAATTATTATCTAATAATCATATCTCTAGCATAAGCATCATGTGCCTTCCATATTAATTGCACTAATTTGAAAATATGTATATATGGAAACAACAAAAAATCAGTCATGTAAAATTATGTCCTTAATGGTAAAGTTAATAATAACAACAGCAATAATAAATGTCTTGTTCATATAACAATTCATTGTTTTCAGGCTATTTTGACATAGAATTTAATTTGATAAAATTACTATTTGTTTAGTAAAGTATCAAGACTGAGTCATTAGCATAGGTAAAATTAGAAGCAATATCATACCTGATAGTCTAATTCTCTTTATACTGCTACCATTATTATTAGGTTAAACACATTTTTAACTAGAATTAGTCAATTAATTGTGACCATTAATAACTGAACAACCAAAGCCAAAAAATATTTTGATTCTTAAGCTGGTTCATTCCACCAAAATAAGAATAATTTAAAAATTGCCTTTATAATTGCCGTTTAAAAATTTAACATAAATTTAATATAGTGTATATCTTATTTAATTTAACTTTCTATACTCATACCATTCTAACTAGCAAACCATGACTTAGGGAAGAACAAAGATAAAATGTTAAGGCAGAAGTAGCCTCAGAGAACATAATTTATTAAAAAATGCTTTTGAATCTGATCAACTGTTCTAGTCAGAGTTTTAATATTCTCTAAGTTTGGCAGAAATTGATATTTTATTTTTAAAAGCGAGTTGCTACCTATTTGGAGTTTGCGATGACCTGCAACTAATAACCAGTTTTCAGGAAGCAGACATGGAAGTGTGATACTAACACAGGAGAAATGGTTACAGCTTATTATTTCAGAAAAACGTATCAGGTTTGTGATTTCGTATGGCTCCTATTTGTCTGCTTACCATTCACTGATTAGCAAAAGGCATGCAAAGGTGTACAAAAGGGAAAGTTCATTTAAACATATGCAAATAAGAGGGAAGGTTATCTGTAGGCCAAAGATTGGGGTGAACTTCTTGAAGCCAGAGGAAGATGGGACAATTGTGGTGGGAAACCAACAGCTGAATGACCCGGCACTCAGGGCACTCCATGCAGATGTGCTGGGGTGGAGCACATCGCACACATAATGGAAAGCCTGAATGGGAGAAGAGGCAGAAATCTTGGCATTGATAATGAACTCGGAGCAGACAGCTCCATGGGCCAGCCTCTCCCACCCCAGACTGTAGCTGGAATCTTCCCATCAATGTGCCCTGCCCATAGAGAAAGAGATTTATTTTAGGCTTCCTACCCCCCTTGTTCAGAAGAGAGGCCAGTGATCTCTCAGAAAATCACACCAGCTACTACTATTTTCCAATAGAACATCCATTCACAAATGAGTGGACATTCCAGAATCAATGGGCGTATACGTAAGGTCAGCTGCAGAAAAACAAAACAAAACAATACAAAATTAAAAATGAGAACTGCAAAAGAATCCTAATTTATATCAGAGAGAATCGAGAAGATACCTATTCTTAAAAAACAAACAAGCTGTTATTAGCAAACAATGAGATAATAGAACCGTTAAAGAACAAATAAGAGTTCATAGAAATTAAGAAACATTTCCTAAATGAAATTCAACAGGAGGGCTGAAATAAATGTTGAGATGATACTCTACAACATAGTGTGAAAATAAAACACATGAAACAAACAAACATCAAAGAGGTAGGAAAAAAACAGAGAATTCTTTCTGGAGCAAAGGATGCAATTAGTAGGTGTTTTAGAAAGAGAAAAGAGAGAAAATTTAATAGAGGAAATATTCCAGAGATGAAAAAGAAATCTCAAAACTTTAAGAGTACACAGCATAGGGAATAGAGTCAGTGGAATTGTAAGAGCTATATACAATGTCAGAGGTGTAGCAGATTGGGGGTGGGGGGTTACCACTTTGTGAGGGGTGTAAATGTCTAACTATTACATTGGTTTTAACATCTGTAACTAATTGAAAACAAAACAAAGCACCTTTCAGAGGGAAAGGGCTCAAACACTGGCCAACAGGGTGCTGTGCTGTTTTTTGGGTGGAGTGTTCTACAAACGCTGGTCAGGTCTAAATCACTGATAGTGTGGATAAAGCCTTATTTCCTTACATATTTTGTGTCTATTATTTCTATTAAGTATTCAGAGATAGAGGTATTGATACCTCCGAGTAGAATTGCGGATGTTTCTATTTTCCCTTTCAGTTATGTCATAGTTTTCTTCATCTACTTTGGAGATCTGTTATTAAGTGCATATACGTTTAGGATTATTATGTCTTTTGGATGAACGGACCACTCTTATAATTATGAAATAACTCTTTATACCTGTTACTAATATTTTCTTTTTAAAATGTTGATATTAATATAGCCACTCCAGCATTATTTTGATTATATCTATATCTGTTCACCATCCTTTTACTTTTAACATGTGTCTTCACATTTAAAGTGGGTTTCTCTTAAGCACCATATAGTTGGGTCTTGCTTTTTGAACCAACCTGACCATTTTCAGTTTTCAATTGGAATGTGTGAAATGTTTACATTTTATGTAATTTTGATACTGGTGAGTTTAAGTTCACCATTTTGCTATGTATTTTTGTCCCAAATTGCTGCATTTTTCCTTTTCTCCTCTTTTTCCATGATTCTTTATGATTCCATTTGACCTCCAAATTGGCTTACTATCAAAACCTCTGGTTTTATTAGCAGGTGCTCTGCAATATGCATCTTTAACTTATCGGTAGCTACTACGTTCAAGTAACAGTATTCCACTTCTCATAATAGTGTTAGAAACGTAAAACACTGTGGTTGTGTTTGACGCCCTCTGATTATTGGGTAATAGATGTTAATCATTTCACTTCTACACATGTTGGAGATCTAAGATACACTGTACATTATAATTTTCTTATTACTATTGTCATTTTTTCTTTAAACAGTCAATTATTTTTAAAGGGACATTAAATGATGAAAAAGTTCCAGTATATTTTACCACATATTTATCATTTCTGAGTTTTGCATTGTATCTATTATAATTTTCCCAAGACTGAAGAACTATGTTTCAGATTTCTTATAGTTCAGATCTGCTGGCAATAAATTCAGATTTTGCGTGTCTTGAAAAGGTTTTTATCTTGCCTTTGTTTCTGAAAAATATTTTTGCTAGATATAGAGTTTTAGGGTAATTTTTTTTCTTTTATTACTTTTAAAATGTTACATATATTTTTCTGGCTTATATTTTCTTATGAGACATTTTTATCTTTCATTTCCTGCCATTTTCATCATTGTTTCCCCTGTATATAAGTCCCTTCCACCCCCTGCCCCCTGGCTACTTTTAATATTTTCTTATTTTCAGCAATTTTATTTAGATGTGCCCTGGGATTATTTTCTTCTTTCTTCTGCTTGGGTGATTTTTAGCATCTTGGGACTCTGGGTTTACAGTTTTATTCAAATTTGGAAAAAATTTTGGCTACTATTTCTTTAAAAACTCCCTCCCCTTTCTTTCTGGTACTCCAATTACTCACAGAGTTTGTTGCCTGCTATTGTTCTACAGCTCACTGATCTCTTTCTGGTGTTTATTTCATCTCTGCATCTCATTTTGGGTAGTTTTTATTCCTATGTCTTCAGGTTCACTAACTTTTTGGTCTGCAATGTCTCATGCCGTTTACTCCATCTAGTAGATGGTATTGTATTTGCCATTTCTGTAAGTTTGTTTTGGGACTATTTTACATGTACTATTTCTGTCTTGCTCGTGGTTTTGCAACCTTGTTGATCATATAGTATATATATATTGACAATATCTGTTTTACTGTCCTTATATGCTAAATCTATCATAAGTGTCATATTGGGATCTGTTTCTCTTGATTTGTTTTCTCAACCATTCTCAAATATGGGTCATATTTTTCTGATTCTTTATAGGGTTAGTAATTTTTATTAGTTTCTAAACATTGTGAATTTATGCTGGCTTTTGTCCTTGAAAAATATATTTTTGAACTTTGTTCTGAGATGCAGTAAAGCCACATTTTAAGTGACAAATCATTTTATTCCTCTTGAGGTTTGCTTTTAAACTTGCCTTTAGTAGACAGAAGATTTGGCCCTATAACTAACTATCATTTTTGAGAATTCTACCTAATGCCCAGTTTATTAGGAAGCCTTTCTGCTCTAGCTGTGGGAACTGAAATTTCCCAACCCTGTATGAGTTCCAGAGATAGTTCTGTCTGTTTCTCTCTGGTGGATTTTGTTCTGCACATGGTCATTTTCTGACTTGCATGCACAGGTCATTACTGAGCCAAAGATTTGAGACGACCCTCTGCAAATTTTTGCGGCTATCTCTGAAGCTCTATCTTCTCCCATTTTGCCTTGCAATTCCAGCTGTGTTGTTTCCCTGAACTGGGAGTTGTGTCTTCTCAACTCATTGAAGCCATTGGGCTTTGTTTTACTCCTCCCTCTCCTCTGTATTCCTGAAACTCTCTTGGCAGGAGCCTGGGGCACTTCAGTCCACACCTCATTTGTTTCTGTTTTCTCAAGGATTGCTGACCTGTGATAACCAACATGTATTTTCTTTTTTGCTGTCTAAGGCAAGGGACATCCAGTCCTGGTTTTATTGGGGCCAAACTAGAATGTCTATTTTTAGGACTTATTTTTATATAAAAGAAATTAATCATTCTACTCTCATGTATGGTATGTTTTGTTTTTGTCATTTTCTTTCAACCTTATTTATGATGTTTTGTTTTTGCTGCGTTTTTTTCAGCCATGAAAATATTTTAATCACTATGAATAAAATTAATCTATTTTATGGTATGCTGTTTAAGATCTCTTTAGTTTCATGTTTCAGTTTCTCTTTTACTATGTTTTCCTAACATTTTTATGTTTGATCCACCTAGAATTTGTTTTTGATGTTAGACTAAAGTGAAAAATCCAGCGTAATAGCTAGACATTGTCCGTAAGTTATACAACTATCTTTTCCCGTTTATTTGAACTACTGCTTTCATTCATCATATTTAACTGGTTCTATGTCTGCCTTTTTATTCTGGTATTGTCTTTTGTTTTTAATTCTGTTTCATTACTCTGTCTGGAGATTCTCGTACCTCCATATTATATTTTATTAAGTGGTAGGGAAAAATAATCTCTTCATTGCTAAGATTTTTCTATTTTTCCCCCACCTTATCTTGCCTCCCCTCTGGGATTGTTTGTTGGGCTGAACTTTAGAATAAATGTTATCCAAGGAGCAAACAAACAAACAAACAAAAAAACCCTTTGGGACTTTGCTTGGAGTTATATTGGATTTTTAAACTAATTTGGGGAGTATTGACATCATAGGAATAATAAATCTTCTTATCAAAAGAAAACTCATGTTTATTCATTTTTCATATATTTTATATATTTATGTAGCATTGTTTATTCATATACTCATATTACTAATAGTTTCTGCACATAGTTAAATTTCTTTCTGGATATTTTCTTTAGTTTTTTTATTTTAAATGATTTTTTTAAAAAGCTTCACATTTTTATATTTCTACATTTATAGAAATATTTACTATATAAGAAACTTTGAATTTTTATGTATCAATTTTGTCATCGTATAAACTAAATTCTGATTTACAGTACATTCAGTTATTTGTCTTGGATTTTTTTCTGGGTTATTCCATCCTGTCATTTGCAAATATTGTCACTTTACTATTTTCTTCCTAATATTGTCTCATCTTATTTGATTCTCTTACTAGATTTCATTGGTATGTAGTTAGAATATTTGTGATGTTACTGATGACAGTGAAAAATCATTTAATATTTCATAGTTAAGCATAATACTGACTATTGGTTTGCTCTGGTATATTTTCAAAAGCACGTTGCAGCTGTATTGTTCTATTCCTATCCTACTGAGCTGTGAGAAATGGTGGAGCAGAGAGCTCAAGACCACAGGTTGGAGCTATATTTACAAGATTCAAACCCGATCTCTGTTACTTAAAATCCCTGGCATCACAAAAATTACCTAAAACTCTCTGCCTCAATTTCCTCATCTGTAAAATGAGGACAATAACACATATCTCATGCGGTTTTCATGAATTAATATTTGTAAAACTTGTAATCATCTTTGATATATAATAGGTGCAAGGTAAATGTTTGCTATCATTATAACTTTCTACAAAGTATTCTATTGTAATCAATTTAGTAACATCTGAACTTTGGTTATTCTTAAATTATTTTTCAATATTTTTTGGTATTTATGTCATCTCTCTTTTATTCTGACTAGTATTGCTATTCATTTAATTGTATTATTAAGTTTGCAAGAAAATAAGTCTTCACTTATTTTAATCAAACCTCTTTTTCTACCATCTTAATTAATTTCTGTTAGGTTTCTCCTCACTTTTTAAATTATATAATATATAGTTATAATATATGTAACTATGAATGATGTATATAATTAATAAATGCATTCAATTTTATAGAATAAGCAAAAAAACATGAAGGAAAAATACAGGAAAAATGGAAATTCTCCCTTTAACTCACTCTCTGGAGGTTGTCAGATCCACAGATTTGGTGTACATTCTTCTCCTGGATTTTCACACATGGGCTCACATGCTGATGTATTTATACATTTATAGGTCCATCTTACACAGATAGCTATCGATCAGTAACTTCCTAGTTTTACTTTACACTGTGTCTTAATAAGATATTTAGTTCAATGCAAAGAGATATTGACCTCTTTCTTTCAAATGGCTAAGACTATGTTCCATAGACAGGTGCAGTTAGTGCTTCTCTATAAGCACTCCCTCATTGATAGATGCAAGAAGTGTCCACGTAGATGCTTCCATATACTCATATGCAATTATTTTTAAGGGTGATGTTGTAAGTGGAATTGCTCTATCAAAGGACAAACTTCTTTTAAAATTTGATGCACAGGGTAACACTGCTTCCCAATGAGGTGTCCATCATTGATGGAACCACCAATACTTTCTGAGGAGAACACAGTGTTTGATCCTTGCCATTTTAGAGCTCATTCATGATTTTATTTTTTGCCAATAGGATGGATGAAGAATGATTTCTTGTAATTTAGTCTGCATTTTCTCTAAACACCACTGAATCTGAGCATCTGTATACAGACTCATTTGCATTTGGATGTGGGTTGTCTTTTATTCCCACTTCCAATTGAGCAAGTTGAGTTGGTAAAATTTGGTTCAGAGTAATTGTTTACAGTTCACAGGATTTTTACTGATTGGGTCAGTGAGTGATTTCTTGTAAAGGGCTGCTTTTGGTCAGCTGCTGGATTGTTGGCTTGGCTCCAGCCTCTCTCTGTCTCTGTCTCTGTCTCTGTCTCTGTCTCTGTCTCTGTCTCTCTCTCTCTCAATTTAAGGAGACAGGGCAGACTTAAAATACCTTCTTGCCTAGTTTCTCTCTCATTGCTGATCTGAAATAAAGAGTATTCTCTAGTCCTACTCCCTGCTCACGTATCACATCGGTGCTCCCACTGCTGGGATATGGGGGTGGTACCATCAGAGATTCATTACGTTTATTCCTGCTATGCCAAATCATGCTTGGCATCATGAGGATTTAATCAACTCTAGTTTCTTGCAATTTGTTCCAAAAATGTTGTTATAGCAACTACAATGTACTTTGAAGTTGTCAGTATGAGGTTATAGTAATCTCCTACTTAAAGAAGAGGAAATTGTCTTCTTTAAAATTCACTGAAGGATATTTGTAAATGGACATTTGTGCTGGTGTCCTTCCTAGAAGGCTGAAGTAAATTCTTCCTCACTGACTATTATGACTACTTTTACCATAGCCTCTTCTAGGATAATGGATTACCCAGTAATTTTACTGTTTATAAGTTGTGTGATTATTGTTACTATTAGTCAAAACTAGTCCTAAAATAAGGACCAACTATCTGTTAGACTTTGGTTAATGGAGAAATCTGTATATTTACAAATTTCTGTAGTAGCAAGATGATTCTGAGATGCTGTCTAGTGACTTAAAATCAGACCGGAAGTCGAAGTAAATAGAGTCTGGATCAGAGAGCTGAATGAGTCCTGTGTTTACAGCAACGCTGGGGAAGGTGAACGAGGATGGGGTACAGAGGGAAAGCTCCAGAATGGTGCACTAAGGAGAGGAGTAGGTGTAGGTAAGAGCTTATCCAGAAAGTAGAGCTAAAGGGGATGGATATGGAAGGAATTACTGGAGTGAAGAGAAAGAGGCAACACATGGCTGGAGGAAGGCAAATATCCGCGGGAGGAAGAGTCATAGAAAAGGAAGACAAGGGAGTAAGAGACTGGGTGAAGGTGAGAGCAGGAACGCTAAAGTAAGGAGGGGTTGCAATGAGAAAGGGAACAGTGTAGGAGATGGGGAAAGAAGGATGGGGAGGCGAAAGCAGGAATTAAGAATGAGTGATATAGTGGAAGAGGTGAGAATAGGTTATGTCATGAGGGGATGTCAGAGGAAATTTGGGCTGCTGTTAGAATATTCTCTTTAAACACACCTCATACTAAGACAAACTTCCTTATCTTTCAGCTTCCACCAGTACCCATTATAATTTAGTGTTGATTCTGGGGCAACAAATAATCTGACCCTAAACTGTCTTAAATCAGGCGAGGGTCCTCACCAGGGAAGACTGCTGTGAGCCATGTAAGCAAGGTACCAGGCTGTTTTTCATTGGTTTCCAAAGTCAATCTTAATTTCTTAAAGCTGCCTGGTCATATCTGAGTCTATGCATCTCTCAAACATGACCTTCCAGTCAAAGCCTTGGTAATAGACCAGTTTCCAATTATGTCCCATTATAAAAAGAACAGATTCTTATTGAACCTCTGCAATTAATCACATTGCCATGAAAATAAAAAAAAACTCATTAAGAGTTTCTGAATTCTGGAGGGATCCAGTAGATTTAAAAAAAATAAATGTTTCAATTCTGTTTACAAAGGTATAATTTACCAAATTGCTCTAAGTCATAGGTAGTTTAAGAGAAACAAGTTTATATCTGGAAAACAAAAGATTTTAAAAATCAGCAACATTTAAAGCAAAAATTCATAAAAATTATAATCATCCTCAGTTTATTTAGTCCCATACACTCAATTATTATTATCTTGATTGCTTGCCAGCATTTCATGAACACAGTTATCCTTAGAGTTCTATAAATCGTTATCCATTTTAAAGGTGTGATCTGCAAGGTTATTCTGAGAGCAGTATTTTACAAGAAATTAGAGTCATCTTCATGGATCTTTCTGAAGATGAAACATATCTGCAAAATATCCAAGTAAAACAATAACTGTCTATAAATGGCAAAAAAATGAAAATGGCATAGTTATAGACTTGATTATAATACAATTGACATAAAACCTTGCTCTTCTCTGTAACATATAACATTTTAAGATGCCAACTAGAATTACAAATGAAAATATTACAACAGGATATTGTGGACTCTTGGAGATTATAAATTCCTGAAAATTCATTTTTGTAATAAGAATATGTGCATACAAATAAACATAATCATTACTTCTGTATTTGACAAAGCTTCCAAGTAATTTTAGTATATCAAATAGGCCTAATTAGTTTAAATTTTCTCTTTTATAAAGAGAGAGAACAAATCTTTGAGGAATGCCAGGGGCCCACTGGAATAATCCAGAGTCATTTCCAGGTTAAGAAAAAGTCTCCTTTTACATCCTGAACCCTGGAAAGTTTGTCAAACATGCTTGATCAAAGGGTAATATATCATTATGAAACAATATTAAATTATCCATTTACTCACAGTGACAGTAAAAGATGTCCAACATAAATACAGGTTACTTGTTATTATCAAAAACTTAGTTCTTAGGATTGATAAGATTGTTTTCTTGATGAATCAAGTACCTGGTTAAGATAATATAAAACACAGAAAACTATTTTAATAAAACAGAATCTTTTCTTTCTAGGTAGAAAATATCTCATAATATTTTATCTGAAGCAAAGTGATGCAGGAAAACTGTCTCTTTAACAGTGTGAAAGAGAACCGAAGTCTAATTCTGTGTCAGTTTAATTTTTATATTTATCTATTTATTTTTAAACTTTTATTTATTTTAAGTGTGTTTTTCCAAGACCCATCAGCTTCAAGTCAAGTAGTGGTTTCAATCCAGTTGTGGAGGGTGTAGCTCGCAGTGCCCCATGTGGGGATCAAACTGGCAACCTTGTTGTTAACAGCACCACGCTCTAACCAACTGAGCCAACTGGTTACCCACAATTTTGATATTTAAATGAGCTAACTTTAATAAATTTATTTTAATTTTATTTGCTTTGTCACGCATAAAACTTTCTTTCCCAGGATTCCTTTTCCACAAATATGCCACAACTTTCCTTTTTACATTCAGATTTTGTCCTTTTTTTTCTCTCTCTCTCTTTCTCATTCTGAAACAACCAGCCTCACTTGAGCACAAAATTACCTTTCTTCAAAAAAAAAACAACAAAAAAAAAACAACTCCATATCTCATAACTTTTTTACTGAAAACATATTGTGTTCTTCCATATTTATTACATTTCTAAAACTTAGAAACTTTAATTTCTAGTGATGGCTAAAAAAAGCAAACCATCAACATTCTTATTTGGTAATGACTTAAACATTCAACAAATATCCATCATTTAATTTAGCTAAGAAAACTTTAAAGTTTCAAATTACAGAGTGGATTTAGAAAACCATTTTACGTACACATATATAATATAATTATTGCTAAAGAGTTAACCTAAAAGAAACTTTTTATCCTATTCACATTAATTTAATTTATTTGCTCTTAACAGTTAAGTTTAGATTACTTATGAAAATTTTGTCAAGCCAAGTTATTTCTCTTGCTGACAAATTTTGCAACAGAGAAACTTACTTGACTAATAAACCCATGTGAAATAAAAATATTTTTAAAGCTGATGATTCTGAAGATATGACTAAACAAACCAAACTCAAAACCAGCTTTAATATCAAATATTTCCCCAGCTTACATGATTCTGAAAAGCATTTGGATCAATCTGTTCTATTTTTCAGAATTCTCATATATTTACTTGTTTAAGCCAATTTAATATTACAAATTAGCAATACCATTCAGTGCTAGAAATATTCTATATCTAGCACATATATACATAGACATACATACATAGACATACATAAACATACAGATGAACATACACAGAGATCTCATAGTTTTCATTTTAAAACACTGATTTTTATATCCCCAGTACAATGAAAAACTCAAGAGGAAAAACTGGATCCAAATTTTGTTTTTGGCAGATGGACTAAGGTAAGATTTTGCTCAAATGACCAAAGCTTTGCATGCTGTAAGAATTCCTTTAAAACTAGTTTAAAATTAATTTATAATCAAAGAATGTATTCTATTGTCTCTGAGGGGACTGACATACATTCCTTCAAAATGCCCCTTCAGGTGATCTTTTCAACAAACACAAACAACAGAAAATTGAAAGCAAGTGTGCACAATAAAGTAGGAAAACCCAGAAAGTAAAAAGAGCAGCTTCTGAATGCCTGTATTTAAAGTGGCAGATTTTCCTAGAAGAAGATGGCACCTGGATGGAGCCTGAGCACAAGATGGCCACTGCCACATGTCTGGAGACAAAGATGGGAAAGAGGAAGAAGACACCTAAGCCACTATTTTACTTCTTACTTCCAAGCCAATAAACAAAACACACAAAACAAGATTGGCAAATAACACACAAACATGACGATAAATTGAGTACTTTCCTAATCAAATCTTGGACAAACAGTGGCTGTTTTTTCTCTCAAAAGTTAAAAAAAAAAAAAAAAAAAAGGCACTGAAAGAACCTGGACACTGCAGCAGGAGATGCAGGTTCCCAGCAGCCCATCCTCTAGACAAATGAGTCACTCAGGGTTGGCTCCAAGGACCCACACGCCGCCAAGGGCTACAGTGCCCTGAAGAGTCCTTTTTATATCTAACTTACCATTTTAGACGAACATTCTTTTATTAAATTGCCTATAAAGAGCCTCTTCTTCAAAGAGGAAGCTGGTTATTTGTACTAGCTTTGCAGTCTTACTAGTTCCTTCATTAATTAGCAAGTTGAATAAAATCTTTGGTATGCATTTAATTATGATGATCAATTATGTTTCACTTTTGAAAGTTATACTTTAACATAAGTAAGGCATCAAATTGTGCCTAGATATTTGTGTTTATAAGATTATAGATGACCTTATAAACTTTACAAAAAATGGTGAAACATCCTGTGGGTAGGATTAACAGATAGACTAAAAAAACTCCCCCCCAAAAAAAAAACCACACAACAACTTACTTTAATGCCAGAGATACATTTGTTCTTCTCTGAGTGTAGATGAGCCTTCTTGTCATTGCCATTCAAACTAGAGTTCAGTGCTTTAAAAGTGTTTTTGAACCAATAGCTGTACTCTACACATGGTTCTAAATCTCAATGAGACACTAGAATCACCTGGAGAACTTTGGAAATGCTGATGCCTTGCCTCTATTCCCTCAAATTCTGGTTTAATGGATTTGATGCATGGCCTGAACATTGATATTTTTTAAATACTCTCTAGGTAAGAACCAATCTTGAGAGCCACTGCCACCTTTTTAATAAGGACCTTATTAAAATACAGATTTCTAAAATAAAGATCATCATCAGGACCTTATTAAAATAAAGATTTCTGGTTGCCACCACTCAGAGGTTCTGATTCAGATGGTTTGAAGCAGGGACAAAGAATCCCCAGTTAATTCTGATGGTCGACTGGGTCTGGGAACCACTGGCTAAAACAGATTATTTTAATAATATTGGTAATATAATAACACAGACCAGACATGTCTGCCCTATGATATCCAGCTCAAACCATTGTCCTTAGCTGGCTTTACTAAGCCAGATATTTGTCTTTAGTTTTTAATATTTAACAGACAAATCTTGTTTTGAGAAAGAATGAGGTGCAATGTAATTTTGAAAAAGAGTCAAGGTATTTTCCTGTTTCAAATAATTATATAACTAAAATATAAAAGCTATAGCTTATTAAACGTCTGTAATTTTCACTGACAAACATTTGTTAGACATTTAATCACAAGTGGAGAAAAATCTTTTCTTAGTGTTCTAAATAGAAATATGCCAAAAATATTGAAGCCTGATAAAATCTTGGCCCCAATACACTATCATGATACAGAATGCAGCTGCTGTTGCCCTAACAGTGAACAATTATAAATAACTCCTTGAAATGCACATAAAGCTTTCAACAAAAGAACCTGTTGCTGCTCTAAATCGGGCACTGACATTCAAGCTGGCAAGATGTGAGTTCCATCTAGCTTTCTCGTGACCTGCAAAGCCATTGATCTCCAAAAGGATGAACATAAAGGTTTACTTTCAGAAACAGTAAACACTAATTGAACTTGTTCTACTTTATATTTTATATTTTCATAAGGAAATTAAAACAACATTGTATTTGCATGTTCTAATGTAGATGCTGGTAAGAAAATTATTCATATCACTAAAATCCAGATAGAGGACATTGAATATTCAAACAGGATTCATGTCTTTCATTAGTTCTGGACATTCTTGTATATTATTGCTTCAAATATTGCTTTCTCTGAAGTACAGCTATGCTGTACCTTTTCATTCTATCCTCTATGCCTCCTAACTTTTCTTTTATTTACAACTAATTTGTTGTATCTGTAATGATTCTTGGGTAATTTTCACAGTTCCATGTTTCAATCTCCTAATTCTTCCTTTAGTGATATGTAAGGTGCTATTTAGTGAATCCATTTACTATACAAACATTATTATTTATATTTTTCCAGCCAGTAGTGACCACAGGACTCTGATTTTCTCTCATTGTCCTTATCTATTGCTAGAGGACCATGGGGCAACAGGTATCGCCTAGGGTTGTGTGAGGGAGGACCTGCTGGATATTGGGACACTTGGAACCCCATGGTCTTCTTGCAGTACACAAGGCCAGTGAGGAGATATCAGGAAAATAAAATAAACAGAAAAATGTAGAAGAAATATTCAATATAGATGAAGGCCAAAAATAATAAAGTAGTAGAGAAAATGATTCGTAGTTTCATGTAAAAATACAAATTTTATTTGTTTGAAATAATCAATTACAAAGAGGAAATCTTTAACAAGCCATTTAAAAAGAAGAGGAAATACACTTCAGAAATAATAATGGTCATTATTAACAGGAAAATATAATTATAAAACAATGAGTTTTTTTGTATAACAACAGTATAGGAATAAACTTGCAAATCTATGTGAAACAGATGGTTTTTAACAAAACATGCTGTCAAAATTCACTAAAGGATTAATGACTTAATAGCCACATGGATGATATGATTAATGTAAATACAAAATAGTCAATGGGGTTAAAGTCCACGGTGCAATAAAAGAAGAAGGAAAGGTTGGGTGAAAGTTCCTATGGAGACAGAGGGAGTGGGGTTGGGGATTGGGGAAATGGAACTTCTGCAGTAACTGTGTTGTCTTTAAGAGGAAGTGTTGGGGACAAAAGGACAAAATGTTGGCAGTTCTTGCTTTAGGAGGACTGGAGCTATGTGTCTCTGCTATTGTTCTCTATATGTTGCTCCACCCCAACTCCATACAGAGTCTTTAAAAAGCCATGTCAGTTCCTACAGAGATGCAAACACTACTTAGTAAAATTCAACATCCCTTTACAACAAACACATTAATCAGGTGACAGAAGGAGACATTTTGAAGAAACTTGCAGACAGCTTGACTTAATAGGCAAAGGTTAGAAATATTCCCAGCAAAATAAAAACCATAGTGTTTAATATCAATACTTTGATTTTGGCTTTTATTTATTTCTCAAAAAGACTCTATACCACTCTGGATTTGGAAGAATCCTGCTACAACTTTCCTTAAGGTGATTTTACTGAAATTGGTGAGAACCTATACAATTCAAGAACAGTGATACTTAAAATCCATCTTGAGATGCAGGAAACAGGCCTCTGGGATGATTTCCTGAGGATTCACTAATAATTCACGAGTGAATTTTCCTCAAAATTGTAGCTCCCACTGTGGGCCATTGAGTAGTGGCTGCCAGCACTCCCTGAGCTCCTGGACCTAATTCTACTGCACTCCTGAAGACTGGAGCTCTGAAGGGAAGACTCATATTAATGTCATGCTGATCTTTTTCAAGGCATTTGTATATGATTTATTTCAAGACTCACAACAGCCCTTTAACATTTGCAAGGGTTATTGATGCAGGTTACTGTGGGAGTTGACTTGCTCAACCTCCATGTACAGCAGTGGAGAGCTGATAGTAGAACCAGGTTGTTGTCCAGCCTTGCCTGGTGCATTGGGCCTCATTCCACTCTCTGCTAGAGAGCACCTGGAAAGGAGGACCGAGTGAGGCCAGAGAGCTGCCTGGTGCTGGCCTCGCATGCCCAGGTCCCCCCCACCCACACTCTGCAGGGCTCCTTTGGGCCAGTGGTTCTCTGGGTTCTAGTTACTCTTTTGGCTTCACTAAGACAGTGCTGTTCTCTTCCTCTTCCTGATTTTTTTTTCTCTTGATAATATAGGATACAGTGTAGTAATTGTGAATTGATAGTAAAGAAAAATGGGTGTAGCAAGTATGAGTTATTGATAATGATTGTAAATCTAAGATAAAAATAAAACTTAGAACAATGAGAGTTTCAACAATTGTAATAACAATAAAAATAACTCTGCATCGATGGATTAGTTGACATTGTTATGACTCCTGTAATTAACAGTGAGGGAATAATTTTTCGTTAACAAACTGATAAATGAGGTAGGTCACTGAATATTTAAGGTGTCTGTATCTAGAGACTTGTCAAAGGACATGGCTTTCTGAAAAAAAAGGATTTTATAACAAAAAAAGCAGCAAGAGCAGCAGGCAATACAACTGTTATTTATTTAGTATGCACAGTGTGTTCGACAGGCAGTATGTGGAGGGTTTTACTTTTAATTCTTATGAAAAATATATGAAAATGTCTTTTATTATTCCCATTCTGCGGAGGAAGCTATTGAGGCACAGAGAGTTTAAGCAGTTTGTCCTGGGTCACACAGATAATAAGTAGCAAATCTTGAATTCAATTCCAGGGACATATGTCCCAAGAAAGACTTGTGTGAAATCACTAGACCCCAAATGGCCTGAAACAAGCACTATTTCAACAGATGTGACCATGTGGACTTAGAATGTGGACTCAGAATACCAGTCCAGAAGACGTTCACCCGTCAGAGGGCACAGCTTCACTTGGAAAAAGGGAGTGTCTGGTCTGCTAAAGAAACAGAGTTCTGCTTTCATATTTCTACATGTAGTGGGAACTTTGCAAAACCCACAGTCCATGTGTCAGAGATGTAGAGATTTTAAAGTGAGGCATTTTTTCAAAGGGCGTTTCTTTGATCTACAGCCGGTGTTATTTCTGCTTGGTCATGAACTTGACAAAAACTAGCTAATCCTGAATCTGACATCGTATGGAACTAAATTGTGTGCATGTGAGGAGCTGCATCTATGCAATTAGCAAGACACTTGGTGATTACTTAGAATATAGAAGTGGAAATTCTAAGTCTGTTATATATTAGAATAGAAAATTGCTCTTTCCAGATACTGCTTCAAAAATAGCTCTTCAGGTGGTAGTTTATGCTGAGGAGAAATCATATAGAATTCAAATTGTAAAAAACACAAATACCATTACAAGTGGGACAATGTCTACCTGTCCTACTGCAATCACGATATTCTGAAAAATTCTGTGACATGCGTTGGAATTCCTTATTTACTTCTCCTCCGAGACTCTAACAGTTAACAAATATGTGCAAACGTCAAGGATTAAAATATCTCCTTCATTGCTGCTAAAGCAGAGTTGGAGAACTCTTGGATCCAATAGAAAATGAGATTCTCACAGACAACCATTTAGTTGTTACCAGAGGGTAAGAGGGGAGGAAGGGTGGTAAAAGAGGGTAAAAGGGGGTCAAATATATGGTGATAGAAAGAGAAGCGACTCTGGGTGGTGAACACACAATATGATATATAGATGATGTGTTACAGAATTGTACACCTGAAACCTATGTAACTTTACTAACCATTGTCACCCCAAGAAATTTTAATTAAAAAAAAAAAGAAGAAAATGAGATTCTTTCTACTTCCCACCTGCATTGGATTTTACAGGGCAGAGATGTCCTGCCAGGTGAATCGGCTACTCTCAGCAATAGCCCAAAGAATGCCCACTGAGAAGGGGCTGGGGCATGGGCATAGGACCCCAGTGACCTCACGTCAGCCCCTCCCCCAGGAGAAGTAAAGATCCACGGAGGGCGTGGCAGATGCTGTCCCCCTCTCCACGTGGGAGGGTATGAATCCCTATTTTGTGGAATGAGGCAAGAACACAGGGAGATGGAGGAAAATCTTCTCTTTTAGAAAATGGAAATCCAGTGTTAAAGCAAGAAGATTAATTGGTAGTTCAAAGTGTTAGACACTGTTTCTGCACCTATTTATCTGCCAGCCTCTTACATATGTGGCCTCCTGCTACTCATCACGGAGGACATGCAGAAGTAGAACACGTGACTCTGCTTTGAAGATCTTCATCTCTAAGAAGACAGGAAAAGTTGATGCACATACATATTTGATTCACTTAAATAACAACACAATCAGCCAGATCACAACACACCAGCTGCTCTCAAAGCATGCAGATTTCATTGCATCTGAAAAGATCAGTTCCTAAATTCTGAAGAGGATGTGACCATTGGAGACTGCTGTAGTTAGGGAGATATTCATGAGGCAAGTGTTTCCTTAGAGAAATCCATTCTTAAAGGGCAGGCAAGGTTTGATAAAGGGGAATGTAACTAGGGAGGGGGCACGAGTGTGTGTGTGTGTGTATAGGACAGTGAATGGGCCATGCATGTTAGAAATGCGTAATGAGAGGAAGACTGAGGAGCAAGTTGGAACTAGGTTTTATGGCGCGAAAAACTGAGAAGCCTTAATGGATAATTGACAAGAACACAACATTTTAAAGCTATGGATGATGACTTCGGAAGATGTTATGCCTGCAACTCATGCTTTAGGGAGAGAGTAAAGGAGACTGTTTGGAGGGGATGAAACAGACATAGCCCAGGAAGGGATGGTGAAATCCTGAACTAAAGTAGGGGAAAGGGGGATGGAATTACAGGGGTAGAGCTGAGAAGTTTCGCACAGGTGGCTTCTACAAGATTCTTTCCCTTTATGTTTTGATGCAGACAGAGACGACAGACATACAGTATTCAGGGACAGAAAAGTACCTGAAGGACCTACTGAGAGTGATAACTGTGGGTAAAGGAGGCACAGCCTCTGCCTCAGAGAAGGTGTCGCATTGGAGCCTCCAAGTTCATGGCCACCCTCATCCTGCCTATATCAGGTGGAATTTGATCCGTATTCTAATGACTGAATCAGTTTTAGACAAGTTAACCTAACCTGTTCGCCTGCATCTTAGTTGTCCAAATGACCCGCAAGGAAGGACACAGCATACAACTGTACCTACAAAATGGGAATTCCATATTTGTAAAATAATGAATGCATGTGAGGGCAGGGAATGATTTTGACATCAGAGAATTCTGAGGTCAAATCTTGGCTTTAACACTTCCTAGGTACTGCATTTTGCCATGTATAATGTACTCCTGTGTATAATGTGCACCCACGTTTTTGGCCCAAACTTTCAGGGGAAAAAACTTTCATTTAAATTTTTTAATTCAAATTTTTATTTGTTTACATTTAGGTACTTGTTTTTTTGTATTATAAAGGAATTTAAGCATTTATTTTTAACATATTGTGGTATAAGAAATTTCATGTAACAAATAATTACAAAACACAAGAACAGACACAAGGTACAAGAAATTTCATGTAACAAATAATTACAAAACACAAGAACAGACACAAGGTACAAGAAATTTTATGTACCGGTAACAAATTTACGATATTTACGCATCATAGAAGGCCAAGAACTCTTCGTGGTTGCAAGTTTATCGTAAATTCAACAAAACCGATTATCGTAATCCGGGGTATTATTTTGCGTACAGATATCATTATTGATTTCTAGAGTTACACTTTTAACTCATAAGCATAAATAAAAGAATTAAAAACATTTATATAGATATGGAATTAGCACTAACCATGTATAATGCATATTCTTATTTTTCCCTCACAAATTTTGGCAAAAAAGTGTACATTACATACCGCAAAATACATAGGTCACCACAGATACACAAACACAATTTTTGTGAATTTGTGAAATGGTTAAAATACTACATCTTTCACTGGGTTGTTCTGAAAAATAAATAATGTAATACAAAGTGTCTGGTGTAAAGTGTCACCCAATTGTTATTCAAAAAACTATGATTGACTTCTGAATATATTTTCTGTATATTCCATAATTTGTTGCTACTTGTGGTTTCCATAACCTTAAACATCTCATTAATAAAATCCTGTCCTCTCTGGGTTTTTTAGTTCAATTTAGATCATCATACTTTTGGTGAGTTCTTATAATATGGCAGACATAGTGCTATGTATTCAGTTTACACAGCAGAATAAAGCGTGGTCTCTGCTTTCCAGGAACGTAAAATACACTAATGGAGACAGACATGGAAACAGGAAGTAGACTGTTGAAGACCACCAAATATAGATATATGGATGAAATTATACAGCAACACAGACGTGAGCTGTCTAATCAGGGATGAGCACGAGCAGCAGAATGATGGGTGTAGTTTTTCCTAGAGATAGAGGAAGGATGCTTGAGTGAAGATGAGAGATGGCTATACATTTTTCTGATAAACAGGGTCGAGTGGCATTTACTAACCTCCCACCATTTTGATATGCTGTGCTGGGTGCCCTCAAAAGATAACCTCAGTAATAAAATTAGAAGCAAAGAATATTAGTATTTTATAATATTAATGTTTTAGCAGGCACTGTTTTAGATGCTTTGTGCATGCTTTGACTTAATTTTCATTTAAAGATAAGGAAATTGAATCAGAGAGGTGAAGGGAGTTAGCAGGTCTTATATAAATAGTAAATGCTAGAACAAGTATTTTAGTCCATGCTCTATGAATCCCAGTCCAGAGTTCTTCCCACAGCACTATGCCACATTTGTCATGGGGTTCCAATGAGACAATGTGTGTAGGAGGGACTAGAAAGCTCTAATACGCCTTATTTTTGTTTGTAATATATGGGTTTTATGATAATGTATTTAATTTAATTTAAACAATTTACATACTGTTCTGTTGTCTGTAGTTATTGAGACTATCCAGTTCTAAATGGTTCATCCTGCCCTGCCGTTCCCATAGAAACTCCATAGAGGCCGTGGCCTGGGCTCTGCCCTCCATCCAGCCACTTTTGCCTCCTAACCAATGCTGGTGCTGCCCCGTGTGGCCATGTGTCATACCTCCTGTCTCTAGGAGCAGGGAGTGTAATTAACTTTGTTTTCCTATATTTCCTCTCGTGACTGCACCTGACTGACCATCACATAAACATGTGGCCTAAACCAGGAATGTGTGTTTCCAGCCATGGTCATGACTTCAGGTTCAGAGAGACAATAGCTGGCCCTCCTCCACTTGTCCACCTCTGAAAATTTACTTCCAGACAATGCCATTGTCTACGGGCATCTCCCACTGCTCCGAACTGAGTGATCTTCTCTGAGCAGAGCAGACAAGCTGGCAGGGCTGCCATGGCAGAACGTCCACAGTGACTGACCTGGAATTGAGGGATCAGATCACCACCTACCTAATGTGGCACTGCTGATCGCCAGGCTTCCTCAAAACTGAGAACTTTGTCAATTTCCAGCACACCAATACGGTGGTTTTGAAGATTGTTTTTCACCTTAAATTTGATCTTGAGGGGAAGAATTTGCTAATCATCTCACTGGACCAAAACCACTCTACTATTTTTGTAACTGGTCTGGAAATCTAAAATTATCTCAAAACTAAGTTTAATTAATTATGACATTCTTTCCTGCTTTCTTTTTTTGTCCTAAAATCCTGGAACTGAGAGCCAGCTGGGATAATACGCTCTATAAAATTACCCTTGCTGCATGAATTATGTATGATTTTTGTTACATACATTAATAATAGTCACATATGACTCTAATAAAGTTATTATTTTGGAGGTTATAAAAAGTATAAGAAAATAGGTATAACAAGGGCTGCCACATTCAGATAAATGTCTACTTTCAGGGACATCCTGGTACTCAAATTTCAACAACATGAAATGAAGAAAGGGTTTGAAGTATGTAATGAATTGGTGAAACTGCACAGAATCACTTAATGTCTCCTAAGAGATGTAACCCTTTCTGGCCTATAATAAGAGAGCTGTTGAATGATGGACAAATGCTAAATGAAGCAGGTCCTGATGACGGGAAAGAGACCCACAGAGACGGTGGAAAACTGAAGGGTGGCTGAGAGCATTGGGGCAGGAAAAATGTGTCTGAGAACTCTGCTAGTCCCTTTAAATGCCAAGACTCCGGAATCGAATGCCTGTGTTTGAATCCTAGCTTTGTTTTTTACTGGATTATGAGAAAATTACTTAAACTCTCAGTCTAAGTGTTTTCAACCTGAAAATGGGGATAAAAATGGTACTTTTATCCATGAGGTTATTCTGTTACTGAATGACTTAATACATGTTACGTCCTTACAGTTAGAGTTTGGCACATAGTACATGTTAAATAGTGTTGGTTATTGTTATTGTAAGCCTGGCACTGTTCCAAGTGGTGCCCCAAAGAACCTAGATCTTCAATCGAGCTTGCATTCAAGTCATTGAGAGACCCTACAGACAGACACACTTACTGGTGGAAAATGTCCGGCTGCTCCCCACGCCAAAGCCAAAGACAAAGACAATGCTCGAGAGGCAAGGTTGGTGGAAAGAAAAACAGCTTTATTCCAAAATGCCAGCATTAAGGGAAGACGGTGGACTCCCTGTCACAAGGACTGTCTTCCAGCTCTTAATACCACCAAAGGGTTTTACAGACATGCAAGGACTGGCAGAACAAAGGAAGGAGAAGCTGGACAGGTAACTCCAGGAAAAAAGTGCTTTCCAGAGGTTGGCTGACACAGGGATTGGAGTGGATGCCCTATAGATGCAAAAACCTTTCCCAAGTCACCAGGCCAAGCAAGCACTCACTCCCCCAAAGTAAACAGAACCATTGAAACTGTGGGTGTGCATAGTGCATGCACAGTAAACAGAGTCCTTAAGGTTTGGCGGGAGGCAAGCAAAGAAAGGAAAGAAAGCTTTCAAAAAGTCCCAAGCAAACCCAGACTGACAAATAGAATTATATCAGAGGTTTAAATCTCAAAATAAAAGTTATAAGGTAATTGTTACGCTATGATATAATCTAAGGTAGTGGTGTGTACTGTGTCTTCATTTCCCAGGGCTTCCATAATACCAGACCACAAAATTGGTGGCTTAAAATAGCAGAAATTTATTGTCTCACAGTTCTTAAGGCTAGAAGTCTAAAATCAAGGTGTTGACAGGGCCACACTCTATCTTGTTATGGGAAATGATGTTGAAACCTTGGCTTTTGTCTTCTTGAAGGAAAGACTTCAATCAAGAGACAGAATTTTATGCAGCATTAACAGCAGAAGTTTATTAGTAAAAGAGAGTACACGACTAGACGTGGAGCAGGCTGACCCAAGAGAGGGAAGCAGGCTCTCATTACATTGCACGAAGGCTTCTATTTCTAGGGGTAGAACTGCCTCGCCCTCTCCCTTTCTTTTCTTTCTCCCCCTGAGATGCCTAGTCCTCTGGTAGTTAGCAATGCATTTCTTTGATTTAGGGGCATGTGTAAACACACCCCTTTGATTTAGGGGGCATGTGTAAACACATCCCTTAGGGGTATGTGTAAACCTGGAATCCTGTTGGGCTAGTGAGGTATTGGTGGTTCTGACAAATAGGATGTGTTCCCCCTTTTCTGACTTTTAACAACACATCTCTTTGATTCAGGAGTATGTGTGAGCCTGGAGTCCTGCTGGGCAGCTACCAGGGGTCTTGACCCCTGGCTAGACCCCTGTAGGAGCTGCAGCAAGGGGCTTTCTAACCAGGGCTAAGTCTCTCCTTCTCCTGTTCATTTCTATCTATCTACTGGCCCTATTAATCTGAAACCTATACGGGAATCCTTCCTTGAACCTTCTCATCTTCTGGTGGTTTGCTGGCAATCTTCGGTATCCCTTGGCTGGCGGCTCCGTAACTTCAGTCTCTGCCTTCGTCATCATGTGGCATCCTGTGCATCTGTGTTCACATGCTGTCTTCTTCTAAGGACTCTAGTTATATTGGATTTGGGGCCCACTCTACTCCAATATGACCTCATCTTAATTAATTGCACCTGCTACAACCCTAATTTCAAATAAAGTCACATGCTAAGGTACTGAGGATTAAGACTTCAACATATATATATATATATATATATATATATATATATATATATATATATATATATATAAATTTTTCTGAACATCTCTTATCTGAGTAGAGCGGAGCTCAGAGAATTCAGCTTCCATGGCGCCCCCTCCAAAGGCAGTCTCCAGACAGGGTGGCTGACCTTCAGCATGTGGCATTCCAAGAAAACTGTGTAAATGAGCTTCATCATGTCACTGGTCCAAAGTCCATGTGCCCAAAGTTTCAAAGGCCAAGATTCAAAACGTCAGAGTTTGGAGTAAGGAATGATTTATTGATGGAGAAGGTGCCATCCCAGAAGACAGGAAACCTAAAGTTCAAATCCATTTTCAGTAAGTCAGTCTTCTTTTCTGTCCAGGGAAGGGAAAGGGAGGGGCTGTTTTGGTAAAAATGCCTTAAACAGAATCACTCCAATGATTAGCATGTGTAAAGCAGGAGCTATTAGCCTGAAGGCCTTGGAACAAGGCAGGCCCCTGCAATTAGAACTGTCCACACTTTCCCAGGAGGCCCTAACTCCGCACCACTTTTGTATTAAGCTGGTATATAAACCATGACCCCTAACCGCTCAGAGCCACTTTCTTCGTGTGTTCCCACACTTGTGTGAATAAACTGTTGTTTCTCTTGTTAATCTGTTTACTGTCAGTTAACTGACAGGCCATAATCGACTGGGCCATAAATTGGTAGAGGAAGAGTTTTCCTCCCAACACTGTACAGAAATGTAAAGTTGAGTAAGGAGAGAATAATGAAGAAGACATTTGAGCAGAGGCCTGAATAGAGGGTTGGCTGGATATCAAGAGATACTCACTGATGGTCTCAACTTTGCCCACACTTGTAATTCATCACAGCTTCCCCACGTTAGAAAAATCCATACTAACAGAAGCAACATGGAGGCTAAGCTACAGGAATCTAATTCTTGAGCTGCATGAATCTATTTCAAATTCAGAGATTCAAGTTGCTGCAGACGTTTTGCTTTTACCCAACTTGCTGGAAGAATTTGATCAAGAAAATTGTTAAAATATATTTGATTCTGTCCATCATTTCCATGTATCAATTATGTTTTGATACACAATAAACCATCCCATAACCGACAAGACTTAAAGCAATATATTATATTGCTCATTCTGGGACCGCAGGGCAGTCCCTCTGCCCTCCACAGGTTTAGCTGTGGGTCTGTTAAGTTGGGAAGATGGACGGTTCTGCTGAATTTGGCTGGACTTTCTCCTATGTCTGGAGGTCAGCTGTCAGTAGGCTGGAGCACTCAACCATCTTTCTCTTTTCTTACTCTCCAGCAGGCTAGCCTAGGCTTGTTGTAATGGGTTACAAGAAAGGGAGCCAAATGGTGAAAGGACTCTTGAATCAGAGGCTCAGAACTGCATGCCATTACTTCCACAACAATCTACTGGCCGCAACAAAAACAAGACTAGTTCAGATTCAAGGAGGTGGGAAATAGACTCCACTTCTTGATGGGAGAGTTACAAATTCACACTGTAAAGGGCATGAATGTAGGAAAGAAACTGGAGCTATCTTTGCGATCCTTCCACACCAATATTTATAGCTTGAAGTATGCGTCATGGGTTAGCAAGTGTTCTCTGTGAAGGTCCAGACAGGAAATACTTTAGTCTTTGTGGGCCACATACATGCTGTGTTGCTTCTTATTATTCATCTCTATCTTCATCGCCATTATCTTTTCAACACTTTCAATATGTCAAAGCATTCTTTGCTCAATAACTGCAAAAGCAGGCTACGGGCCAAGTTTGGCCTGTAGACCTAGCTGGGCAACGCTTGTTGTAGATGATAAAAAAGGCAACTGGCAAGGCAAAGAAGGCTAGATATTTATGTATTTAATAATTTTGTTTGATACTGGTGCACTCCAAAGCAAGAATAATATTTCTTTCTTTTTTTTTTTTTTCTAAATTTGCACTTGTGTTCAGCACTGGGGTGAAGATGCTTATGTGGATAAACACATGCAGTATGATTTCAATATATAAATGTCCGTTTGTAAACCTTCAATTTAAATAACATTTCATGGATGATATCTGAAGAAGGCCACTGAAAAATTTTTGTTCTGAAAAAATCAGTTGGGTTATTTAAATAAGCATTTTATGATTTCTCATATTTCTGTAGCTTTGTAGCAAATTTTGAAATCTGGAAGTGCTAGTTCTCCAAATTTCTTCTTTTTTCAAGATTGTATTAGCTGCTCTGGGTCCCTTGAATTTCTGTATGAATTTTAGGATTATGTTGTCAATTTCTATAGAGTTCAGCTGGGATTTTGTTAGTGATTTTGTCAAATGTGTGTATCATTATGGTGAGTATTGCCTTCTTTTTTTTTTTTAAGATTTTATTGGGGAAGGGGAACAGGACTTTATTGGGGAACAGTGTATTTCCAGGCCTTTTTTTTTCCAAATCAAGTTGTTGTCCTGTCAATCTTTGTTATGGAGGGTGCCGTTCAGCTTCAAGCTGTTATCCTTTCAGTCTTAGTTGTGGAGGGTGCAGATCAGCTCCAGGTCCAGTTGCCATTTTCTAGTTGCATGGGGCACAGCCCACCATCCCTTGTGGGAGTCGAGGAATCGAACTGGCAACCTTGTGGTTGAGAGGATGCACTCCAACCAACTGAGCCATCTGGGAGCTCAGCGGCAGCTCAGCTCAAGGTGCCGTGTTCAATCTTAGTTGCAGGGGGCGGAGCCCACCATCCCTTGCGGACCTCGAGGGATTGAACTGGCAACCTTGTGGTTGAGAGCCCACTGGCCCATGTGGGAATTGAATGGCAGCCTTCAGAGTTAGGAGTATGGAGCTCTAACCGCCTGAGCCATCGGGCCGGCCCGAGTTTTGCCTTCTTAATATTGTCTTTCAATTCATGAACATGGGGTGTCTTTCAATTTATTTACATCTTTAATTTTTTTCAAAAATGTTTTCTAGTTTTCAGAATGTAAATCTTGCACTTCTTGTGTTAAGTTTATTGCTAAGTATTTTATCCTCTTTGGTACTACTATAAATGGAATTTTTTAACTGTATTTTCAAAGCATTCATTGCTAGAATATGGAAATAAACTTGCATATTAATCTTGAACACTACAAATTTTCTGACATTGTTTACTATTTCTAGTAACTTTTCAGCAATTTCCTAGGACTTTCTATGTTAAGATTATGTCATTTACAAGGAGAGAGAGCTTTATTTCTTTACCTCTCAGGTTGCCTTTTATTTCATCTCCCCCACTACTTTCTGTGGCTAGAACATCCACTATCATGTTAAACAGAAATGGCAAAAGTAGACTTTCCTGCCTCGTTCCTAATCTCAGAAGAAATCTTTCACCATTAAGTACGTTACTTGAAAGTTTTCTGTTGATGCTTTTTTTAAGGTTGAGAAAGTTCTCTTCAATTTCTAGTTTGTTAGTGTCCTCATCAGGAAGGGGAGTTGGGTATTAAAAATGTTGTTTCTTTGTCTATTGAGATGATTGTGTAGTTTTGCCGTTTACTCCATATGATGCTTTACATTGATTGAGTTTTTAAATATTAAACTGACGTTGCCTTCCTAGGATAAATCCCACGTGGTCATGGTGCATGTTGCTGCATTCTGTTTACTAGCCCTATGTTGAAGATGTTTTGTGTCTGTATTTTTAGAAATATATTGGTCTGTAGTTTTCTTGTGATTTCTGTCTCTGGTTTTTGTATCTGGGCAATAGTAGCCCTCAGAATGAGTTAGGAAATGTTCCTACCTCATTTTTTGCAAGTGTTTGTGAAGAATTGGTATTATTATTATTTTTTAGGACAAATTTTAGAGCAGCTTTAGGTTCACAGCAAAGTTTAGAGGATAGTACAGAGATTTCCATATAAATCTCTTTTGTCCCCACATGTACAATGGGTATTGATAATGGGCCCCTCCCCAGAGTGGTACATTTGCTACAATTGTTGAACCTACACAGACACATCATAATCACTCAACGTCCATAGTTTACATCAGGGCTCACTTTTGTTGTTGTATATGCTATATGTTTGGACAAATGTATAATGGCATGTGTCAATTATTATAGTATCATGAGAGTAGTTTCACTGCCGTAAAAATCCTCTGTGCTCTGCCTATTTATCTTGCCATGTCTCTGACCCCAAGAAACCACTGATTTTTTTTAACTATCTCCACAGTTTTGCCCTTTCCAGAATTTCACATAGTTAGAATAATATAATATGCAGCCTTTCCAGATAAGTATCTTTCACTTAGAAATATGCATTTGAGATTCCTCCATGTCTTTTTATGGGTTGGTAGTTCATTTATTTTTGATAATGAATAATATTCCATTGTCTGGATCTACTACTCTCTATTTACTCATCACCCACTGAGGGACATCTTGGTTGCTTCCAAGTTTGGACGATTATAAGTAAAGCTGCTATAAACATCCCTGTGTAGGTTTTTGTGTGGACATAAGCTTTCAAGTAGGAGTGTGATTGCTGGATCATATGGTAAGAGTATATTGACTTTTGTAAGAAACAGACAAACTGTCTTTCAAAGTGGCTGTACCATTTTGCATTCCCACCAGCAATGAGTGAGAGTTCCTGTCACTTCACATCCTCATCAGCATTTGGTGTGGTCAGTGTTCCAGATATTGGCTATTCTAACAGGTGTGTAGTGGTTTCTCACTTTAATTTGCATTTCCCAAATGACATAAGATGTTGTGCATCTTTTCATATATTTATTTGTGATCTGTATATCTTCTTTAGTGAGGTGTCTCTTAAGGGCTTTGTCTTATTTTTACTTCAGTTGTTGTTTTCTTATTGTTGAGTTTTAAGCATTATTGGTATATTTCGATAACAGATTTTTATTAGATCTGTCCTTTGCAAATATTTTTCTTCCAGTCTGTGCTTGTCTTCTCATTCTCTTGACATTGTCTTTCACAGAGAAGAAGTTTTTGTCATTTTATCTGAAAAGTTGTCACTATACCTGAAGTCATCTAAGTTTTTTTTCTGTTATCTTCTAGGAATGTCGTAGTTTTGCATATTACAGTTGAGTCTATGATCCATTTTGAGTTAATTTTTGTGAAGGATGTGAGATTTGTGTCCAGATTCATTTTTTTCTCTGCACATAGATGTCCACTTATTCCAGCACCATTTGTTGAAAAGACTGTTTGCTCCATTGTATTTCTTTCACTCTATTGTCAAAGATCAGTTATTATCTTTGTATGTCTATTTCTGTACTCTCTATTCTGTTCCCTTGATGTATTTTTAAAGTTCTTTTGCCAATACCACACTGTCTCAATTACCGTAGTTAACTCTTGAAGTCCAGTTGGGGAAGTCCTCCAACTTTGTTCCTCCATTTCCTCTAATATTGTGTTGGCTATTCTGGATCTCTTAACTTTAGCATCAGTTTGTTGATATCCAAATAATAACTTGCTGGATTTTGATTGAGATTGCATTAAATCTATAGATTAAGTTGGAAATAACTCACATTTTGACAATATTGAGTCTTCTTGTCCATGAACAGGGAATCACTCTACATTTATTTAGTTATGTTTTGATTTCATTCATTAGAGTTTTATAATTTTTCTTGTATAGATTTTGTACATATTTTGTTAGATTTATAGTTAAGTATTTAATCTTTGAGTGCTAAGGTAAATAGCATTGTGCTTTTTATCTTTATTAAGCTTATTGGGTTGACCTTGGTTAGTAAAATTATACAGGTTTCAAGTGTACATTTCTATGATAAATCATCTACATATTGCATTGTGTGTTCACCACCCAGAGTCAGTTCTTCTTCCATTACCATATATTTGACCCTGTTTACACTCTTCTACCTTCCACCTCCACCTTACCCTCTGGTAATCAATAAACTGTTTTCTGTGTCTATGAGTTTTTGTTTCTTTCTTTCTTTGTCTTGTTCATTGCTGCTTTCAGTTTTATATCCTACATACGAGTGAAGTCCTATGGTTCTTGACTTTTTCTGTCTGACTTATTTCACTTAGCATGATAATCTCGAGATCCATCCATGCTGTCACAAATGGCAGTATTCACTTTTTGTTATGGTCAAGTAATAGTCCATTATACCAGGGGTGCCAAAAAATGTATACACATGACTTGTATTCATCTTTTGTTATTAGTGTATATTGAGTATTACAATTGTAATAAATTTTTTCCTTTCTTAAAATGTGTATATATTTATTTGGCACTACACACACACACGCGTGCACACACACACACACACACACATCTAAATCTGGGGAAATAAGTCTGTCTAAGGAGTTTCAATTTTGTGAACAAAAGAATAAGTGATTATAAAAATAATGAGAATAAATGAAAACACTTAAAGATGGAAATTTGCTAAACCTCAATAATGTTTATACCAGGCACCTATCACAAATAAAGTGTTAAAATAAAGCATTAGAACTATTTCTAATAAAAAGAAACAAGTAAAAGATGACTTCTATCTCAGCTAATGATCAACATACTGGAGATAGTAGCCATGACAATAAGACAAGAAACACATATAAGGGTGTAAATACAGGATAGGAAGATACAGAACTGTCATTAGTTACAGAGAATAGAATACTATATGAGAAAAAACTCAGAGAAGCAACTGAAAATGAACTACTTCCATGAGATGGATACATACACAAGAAATATGCAATAGCCCATAGATTTCTTATAACTCAATAGTAATAAATTAAAAAATATACTAATGCAGGACTAGTAGACCATATTTAAATTAGCAGCAAAAGACCTAAGGTACAGGGAAATTAATTTAATCACAGTTTTAAAGAATATGTAGAGCAAATTATGAAAATATACTAAAGGACCTATAATGGGATTTAAATCAATCTAGAAACATACTATGCACTTGTTTTGGAAGGTGCAAATTTTCATCATATTGATTTATTAGGTTAATGCACTTCCAATAAATAATCTCAACAGAATTTTTAAATAGCCCTTGAAAACTATTTAGAAAGTTAACATGGAAAAGGAAATGCAAGCATATTTGTTTCAGAAAGTCATATCAAAGAAAATAATGAAACAAATAAATTTACTTTTCTAGGTAGAAAAATATAAAAAATCAATTATGATTAAAACAGTGGTTATTTATTTCAGACAAATAATTCACTGTTGTAGAATAAAGGCATCTAGAAACATATATAACATACAAAAAGGAATTTAGTTCATGATTTAGTTGACATTGGAATCATGAGCGGGTAGTGGACAATTTAATAAATGATGTACATAGATAAATGTACAACTGTCTAAAAAATGCAATTAGATCCCTATCAGAAATCATACATACATATTTTTTAAAAATATTTGAAATCTTGACAAATTTCAAAAGAAATACAGATAAAATATATGAACAGATCATTTACAGAAGGAATACAAATGTCAAATAAACATGTGCAAAAATAATTTTAAGCAAATAAATTTTAAAGCAAAAATTAGTTAATTCTGGACTATTCCAATGGCAAGAAATTATACTATTTTCCAAAATTGGTGAGAATGTCTATAGGGAACATTCTTATATATTGTTGATGAAGATACAAAATGGTAACATTTTTAAGATGGCTATATTTTTCAAACGTTACCATTATACATTTGTAAAAGATAAATGAATAAATACACACATGTTACATACAAATCATATATAAGCATATATAAATAAATGTATATACATGTGTACACACACACACACAACCTTAGACCTCATATTCTACTTTTAGAACTATATATATTAAAAATACACATGTGTATAGACACATGTATACAAAGGATTCATTACATTTTATAATGGATTTGAGTCCAGACTCAGTGCATTGAGTAAAAAATCATATAGAGGAAAACTTATTCCTTAAAAACCATTAAATTGCCAGTAATTAATGAACATCGCTGTGTCTTAATCAGTAAAAGATAGTTAAAAAACAGATCCCTATGGTTTTTATTGAGCCCAAAGGAAGCTTTCTCCTTTGTTAAGGGCTATGCTCTTCTGATGTATTATATCTCTTTAAGCTTACTCATGTTGAGGAGGAACAAGCCTGGGAGAGCTCTCCTTTCCCCTTTGGCAGAGGGCTAGTTTAAAAGAATGTGGTTACAAGTCTTGGCATGCAATATCCAAGTTAAGCTTCAGACCAGCAAGGCATCTCTCCAGCCAGAGGCCTCCCCCTAACATCCTTGTAAGCATACAGCAACACAGAGGGGGTGTTGTTTCTGGAACCTTTTCTAAGGTGTGGCCAGGTGTGATAGGCCCCCATACACCATTGTGTGGAATACTGAGAACTGAAGGTGTCATGCTAAGTTTCCCTCAGAACATTGAATTTTATATTTGCATTGCCCACAATGAGCACTGTGGGTGTTCAGGTCTTTCATATTACATACATTCAGTGAGGGGAGATGATCCAAATTCATGATACACATGGGAACTCTGAACCAGAATGAGAGATCAGTTTATTCAATCTTCATGTGTCATTAAAGGCATACATTTAAGGAGTGGAATGGCAACCAGAATTTCCCCCAATATTTTTTTCTATTGTATCTTTCATTTCTCTCTCTCTCTCTCTCTCTCTCTCTCTCTCTCTCTCTCTCTCTCTCACTTGCTGAGGACAGATAGCTAAAATAAAATAAAATGCACACTTATAACTAAGCTCCACTATTTAAGTATGGTTACAAAACACAATTTGAAAGTTAAAAAATTTGAAACAGACTACGTATTTATCAATAGAATATGTTCAAATCATGTTAAATACATATTATGAAACATTCATGTAGTCATTAAAAAGGAAGTTATAGCCAGAAAATGACAAAGTATGGTTTCTTTTTTGTTTTTCTTCAGGTTTTACTTTTATTCATTCATTCAAAAAATCTTTTTTTTTTAATTAAAGTTTATTGGGGTGACAATTGTTAGTAAAATCACATAGGTTTCAGGTGTACAATTCTGTATTACATCATCTACATATCACATTGTGTGTTCACCACCCAGAGTCAGTTCTCCTTCCATCACCATACATTTGTCACCCTTTCTCCCCCCTTACCCTCTGGTAACCACTAAAGGGTTGTCTGTGTCTATGAGTTTTTGTTCCTTCATTTGTTTGTCTTGTTCCTTTGTTGTTTTCAGTTTTATATACCACATATCAGTGAAATCATGTGGTTCTTGATTTTTTCTGTCTGACTTATTTTGATGAAATAATACCATTTGCAACAACATGGATGGATCTTGAGATTATTATGCTAAGTGAAACAAAGTATGGTTTCTAAAACACAATGTTAAGAGAAAAAAACATATTTTGGAGAAATATATAGTATAATCCCATCTCTGTTTAAACATATAAGTGTACATGTATATTACATACATATGTAAAAAAGGAAATGAGAAGAGCATCATTAACTGTGAACAGTGTGGGATGAGAGAAATTATGGCAACATAGTGAGTGACCCAAGCATGCTGTGCTGAACCCTCCTGGGGAAAACTTATTGAGACCATGTGTCTGCAGAAGAAACAGGTGTTGCAGAAAGACTAACAAACCCTTCCCTCATCCATGGAGGCAAGGCTGTTTAGCTTTCCCATACCACATGCTTTATGAAATGAAAGAAATCTTCTAAACTCAGATTAGCTCAGGAATGTTTACAGAAACTGGGCTTTTCCTGACATACCAACCGTGGTACAATTATTATTCAAGAAATAGAATAATTTTCATATTCCCAATGAGATGTCACAATGTCTACTTTATTGCTATCCTGGCTATGCTTTTCAACTCAAAATTAGTCAGTATCATTTTAGAGCATGGTATTATTTTTATGGTGTGCATTATCATTATATAATTGCTGTAAATTCTAATTCATGATGTTCTCTAGATTAATAAGATTCTCTATGGGTCATTGTCCGGAGACTACTTGTATTGTTCCACCATTCTCAATGATTTCTCTTAGAAGTACCTAGAAAAACATGCATATAGGTAAAATAATGAAGAGATTGGGGAAAATATTATATTAAAGTGATGAAAATTAAGACTAATTTTCAAAATTTTTACTTATTTTATATTGTTTATTGTTTTTTTTAAGAAGAATAAAGAAATTTTTACTACATTTGCATTATGTAAAACAATGCAAAAATACACCGATTCAAAAGCAAGACAGGTTCTCTATTAGTAATCTTTCTAATCATATGGTGTTTATTTTTCCTGAAAGCATTGCAGATTGGAAAAATAATTCCCCACATACTGTTAACCAAGCAAGAATAATATTCCTTTTAAGAATCTGTGATACATTAATGTTATTCTCTGCACAGATGCACATTCTCTCCAATTTATCAATGATTTTGGAAAGAAGACTAATGTATTGAATTTGGAGAACAATAAATTATAATTATTTCTTCTGAGTTGGATCCAATTGAAATATAGAACACAAGAGACACCTTGAAATCAAAACATGTCTTTTTACCAATACTGCTAAAAGGAAAAGGTGGCTTTTTATCTTCAAACAGTTGGGCTTAAACAAATGCGCTCAATCACAGCACAGATGGAGAACCACAGGTCTTGCTGTAGAGCAAGGCAGCAGAGAACAGGCTGGCTTTTGGAAAGGGAAGCCTAAAAAGGTCCTAAACCAAGGGTGTTCCTTCTCAACTTACTAATCAGATCAATCCCCTTCCTCCTGAGAGAAAGTGGGGAGAAGTTGGTGTTTCTCCCATAGAGTGTAGTGGCAACCTACTCCGTTTATGAGAAACATGAGGAAATAAAATTCGTGGTACCCTAAACAGGCATAGAATCATAAGAATCCCTTCAGAATCTACCTGTGATCTATGATATATCACGTTCCTCCTCCTTTCATTCTGTAGAATCCAGTTCAACAGAAAATCCATCCTATTATATTTGACTCTAATGCCATTACTACCATTGAGGTCCCAACTGTTGTCTTCTCTCAACTGAGCTCTTAGAGTAACATTTCCCCATACATATTATATACAATGTAGCCAAAGAGCTTTTAAGATAGTTAGATGTTGTAACTCCCAGGTCAAACTTCTTCAATAACTGTCAATTGTCTTTATATGAAATCCAATTCCATATGTTGCTCTTTCATATTCTTCCTCTACATGAATTTGTGTCAGACTTTTCTTCAATCTCATTACATAACATCAACTCTTTTTTCCATGACATTTAAGAAACACTGGCCTTCTTCAACTCCATTGAACACACCAAACTCATCTCTGTCTCGGGGCCTTTGCACTGGCTCTGTTCTTCATTCTGGATGGCCTCCCAGTTATAATTACCTGTTTGCCATTCAAATCTGAACTTGGATTACATTCCTTAGAGAGCCCTTACATAACTGTTCAATGGATAGTAACCGCCCAGAGGGATCTCTAACACATTTCTCTATGTTAACCTTTTGCACACTTAGCTATCTCTGATAGTTTTTTGTTATTTGTTTTTTGTCTCTTCTTCCTAATTAAATATAAGTTCTATAAAGTCAGGGAGCCTTTCATGTATTGTCCTTGCTTAATCCCCAGCTTCTAGAATACTGTTTGGCTTAAAGCAGGTGCTCCAAAAAGTTTAACATATTGAAAAACCGTTTACCTTTGCCTCCACCCCCATCTGCACCATCAAAGTAGACAGTGGTACCATTTGCTGCTTGATAGTGTTTAAACCCTTGGGGAGGTAGAGTAATGGAAATAATGGGATATAATAAGCATTCTAAACTTTCTAAATGATAGAGCTTAGAGTTTTATTACAACCAAGAGGGTAAGGAGAAAGAAAGAGGTCAATAATGGATGAAGATTTAAATTTAATCTTAGATAACAGAATTAGTTAGATTTTAATATCAAGTGTGTATTTTAGATGGCTTAAGCAATCTGTAAATCACACTGTTCTGTGCACTTAGGAAGGGTATAATAGTATCATCCCCTTTTCCATTACAAAGGCTAAAAGTATGTTTTAGTAACATGCTAACTGAGGAAATGTGATCAAAATTAAAATCGATAGTAATAACCAATTATTCTAGACATGATCTTTTTGCTTTTATATTCTGATTAGTGATCAACGGTATGGGTTAGCTATCAAATTTTCTTTTGCATTGAGATGAACTTTAGAGTCATGATGCATTCTTTTTTATTCACAAATATACAAAAATAATGATATCCTTTCTCATTGTGACCTTTTTGGCCAACCCACCAGTAAAGAATGGCTAAAAGAAAGATCTCTAAACAAGATATCATAACAAAACATATCCTGTACTTCAGAAGGGAAAGAAGAACATGAGCATGGGTAAATATAGAGATAAATATAAAAGAAAGTCTTTGTCATGAGTTTTGTAATTCATATTTGATGGTTGAAGCAAAAATTATATCATCTGATGCAGTGCTCAATTAACATAGAAAAAGTACTTAAGATGACTATACTTAAAACCTCTGGAGAGTAAAGGAACCTACATGGAGTAAGATTTCCACACTTCATTCAAAGTAGTAAAATGTTGATATCAATGTGTTTGTGTGTGTGTGTGTGTGTGTGTGTGTGTGTGTAGATATAGACATATATTAATATTCAGCATAACCTTTACAAAACCAATACAAAGAGATACACATAAAAACACTATAAATAAGTTAAGACAGACTCCTATCAAATGTTTAGGTAACTCACAAAAAGGCAGATGTAACAAAGAGGAAACATATGATAAAATGGCAGAGTGAAATCATAACATATCAATTACTACTCTATGTGTAAATAGGATAACTACATCAATTAAAGCATTAATTGAGTTTATAAAAATTATTCAACAATATGCTGTCTACAAAAATCTCACACTAAGTACAAGGTCATACTTGGTTGAAAGTAAGGGGATGGAAAAGTCTATACTATGGACACATTAAACAAAAAACAAGTAGAAGTGGCTATGTTAATATCAAATACTCATAAGTTAGACTTCAGAACAAAGAGAAACACTAGAGATAAACAGGTGGATTACATTATACATATAAAGATGGTTCATATATACGTAGACATTAAACAACAAAACTTCAAAATTCCACAAGGAAAAGAGAAATAAACACACCTACAATCATGGGTGGAGACTTCTTCAATTCACTCAAAATAACTGATAGAAATATTGAACAGGGAGAATACAGAAGAATTGAAAACACAATGCAAACTATCCCATGTTACCAAATATGGAAGAGATTATTTGAATCTTCTAAAAACTAATAAGAAAATTAAATTCACAAATAAACCTCCTCCAAAGAAATTTTCAGCCCAAATGGGTTCAATAGAGAATTCTTCCAAAAATTAACATGAATTTTACATAATCTGTTTAAGACAGAAGAAAGAACACTCACTGAATTCATTTTTTAATGCCAGTATTATCCTTGAAGAAAAGATGACAAAACAGTAAAAAACAGAGAACAGACCAATATTTTTCATGAATTTAAACCCCAAAATCCTCAACCAAATTGTTAACTCTAGTAGTGTATATATAATAAATTACACAACATAACTAAGTGATATTTGTTTCAGCTATGTAAGGCTGTTTCAACATTCAAAAATCAGTTAATGTAATCCACCAAATTAACAGACTAAAGAAGACAATCATATGATCATATCTACTAACACAACAAAATTGACAAAATCCAATATTCATTCATAATACAAAAAAATCACAGCAATTTAGGAACAAAGATGGAATTATCTCAAATTAATTAAGAACATTTACAAAAATTCCTCCTAAAACAACCTTATTAATAGCAAAAGATTAAAGCTTAACACCTAAAATCAGAATCAAGGGACAAATTTTTACTCTCATCACTTTTATTAAATATACTACTAGAAATTCTAGAAATCACTATAAGCCTATTAAAGTAAAAAGGGAATACAAATTGAGAAAGAAGAAATAAAACTTTCCTTCTTTGCAGATGACATATTTTTCTATGTAGAAAATCCCACTGAATCTATACAAGTTAAAAAAAGAAAATCTCCTAGAGCTAAAAAGTTAATTCAACAAGGCCACTGAATACAAGATCAACATACTGTATTTCCAGTCAGGATGGCGGAGTGGGAAAGCTGTGATTGCCTCCTCTCACAATCACATTGAAATTACAACTAAACTACAGAACAACTATCATTGAAAATCACCTGAAGTGTAGTTAGATAGAATTCCTACAACTAAGGACATATAAAAAGAAGCCACCTCTAAAGAGGGGCAGAGATGCAGAATAAGCTGGTCTCATACCTGTGTGTGGCAAATAAAAATCAGGAGGGATATCTGAGCTGTGGAGATGTCCCTGGAAGACCAAGTTGTCCCAGCCCCACACGAGGCTTCACAGCCAAGGGTTCCAGTGCAAGAAGAGAAGTCCCCACAATTTCTGGCTGTGAAAACCAGTGAAGATTGTGGTTGGGTGAGACAGAGGGCTGTGGAGTCCCAAGCATTCTTCTTAAAGGGCCTGCACATGGACTTACTTGCTGACAAACTCAATCACTCTGAGTTCCGGTGCAGGGGCAGCAGCTTGAAAGTTGCCAGGGACATACGGGTTTAAACTGAGTTGTCTGGGCTCAGGGTAAGGATTGGAAGACAGAAGTGTTGGCAGAATCCGTTATTTCCTTGTTGAGCCCTCCCCAATCTCAACATGTAGATGCAGGCAGCCACCATATCTTAGTCTCTATCAAACTGACTAACACTGTTTGTCCCACCCTGGTGATTTCCTGAGATCCTTCCAAAACCCAACTTGCAGACCCACCCAAGACACTTCCAGTGGCTTTTCTATACAAAAAAACCTATATTGGGTCATGCTGTGGATTCTCCTAAAAGATCCTCTCAAAGGTTCACAAAAAAACAAACAAGCAACATCTGGCCTTGGCATGCCCAGTACCTCTTGCTGAGTAGCCCCAAGCCTGGCACTAGTAGAAACTGACTTTGGTTTGTGACTTCACCTTTGCCAGGAAACTCCAAGCCTACTGTGGCTGGCTGCTGTCTGTGGATTGCTTTGTGGCTCATGCCAGGTGGCCATGGTCAGAGCACAGGTTGTGGCTGAACTTGGCCTATGGCAGAACTTGGCCTCTTCCCAAGAGGTCCTGGGGCTGGCATTCCTTAGTTTTCTTTATAGCTTTTATACTTAAGTGTGCAACCCTAAACACTTTTTTGTGTGTTATTTATTACAACTGTATACAAATATACATTTATCAAAAAAATAAAAATAAGTAAACAAAACAACCTCTTTCATGGACATTTCATTTCTGTCAGATAGCAGAGATGTTTTCCACAGAATCCTCTTCCAATTCCTATCATCTGCACACACTCATTTTGTATCCTTCCCAGGCTGTTCTGGAGCATTTGTTCTCAGCGAGCACAGGTGATGGGACCTCACTGGTGGGTATGATAGCCCAGAAGTGAGGATGCTGCAGCACGGATACAAAGGATTCCTGTGCTGTGGTATTTTCACAATGAGTCCACAATGAATATTGAATATTGGATTAAAAGAGTATACATTGTGGAATGGAAAAAGACCTCAGGGATAATTTTGTCTTTCCCTTTACTATTACAGATGAGAAAAACTAAGTAACAAAAATCAATTAACTTGTTCAGGATCAAAGCAAAATGTATTGGCAAACTCAGAACTAGAACCCACATTCAGGAAACTTAAACAGACATTTCTATCTCTAAGTTATACATAATCCACTTTCATTTTTTTTCTTCCTTTTCCACAGCCTCTGCTTTCTTCTTTTGGTAAGTGATCTAAGCATCTGGAAAACCACCCCCTCATCTCTATATACCTGTTATCCTACCCATGTTTAAAATTCTGTGCAAATATCAAATCTTATTCTCCTTGAAACTTTACTTGATCGTCTTACTGGGAATACTCCTTCCTCTTTCCATTGTGTTTTTTTTCATCAGTCATAAGGATCCATTTTGTTGTCATTTTCACATATATGTTTTATAGGTACTAAAAGACAATAATTTTTTTAACACAGCATAATACATTGTAAATTGTTAAAAGATACATAGAATAAATCTGTTTGAATAGTTGAACTATCTTCAAAAGGCCATATATTCTGTTCCACTTTCATGTTCTTTGCTGGGTCTCCAGCTGCTTTTCTTATTTTTCAAGTTAAATGAATTTTACTATTTCTTGTGCTGCTATCTATCACCAACTTTGAAGTCACCTATGAATCAACTGAATCTATTTTCTGTTCCATGATCTAGGTCACCAGAAAGAAGGAACATGAATCAATCCCCCAGTAGAGTTTTGTGTATTCGTGGGGGTCACTGTGATTCCCAATTCATTCTTGGGTCATCTAGGATGCACTATATTCAGTCCAGAAGCATCTTTCTATGAGTACTGTTTTAAAGAAAAGAGTAAGGAATATTTTCTGGATATATATAGAGAAGTGAGTTAAGGATTCTTTATATAAAAATGTTTTTAGTAAATACTGCTTGGCCACAAGTTCTAACTCTGATGAACTATAAAAGATGGACTCACAGGATCCTAAAACAGGACAATTAATTTGACATCCCTGGTATGATATTTTAACACCTCCATGAAGTATAAATTCTAACAGCTTTACTTTTTACTTTAAAAAATAATTTAAAAGAAATTATTGGGTTCATCGTAATAAAAATAGTAACAAATGTGGGCTAAAGATAAATGCATTTTTGAACAATTAGTCTGGCAAATGGAATGAAAAAAGATGGAATTTCTCATTTTCTCATTTAGCTCCTTTCTTTTCACTCCTACTCCTCTACATAGATATTCACAGCCAGCAGAAAACTAACATTCATACAAGGCTTTCTTCCTATTTCAAGTAATGGCATCTGTACAGTACATATAGAAGTGAGGGTATTTTCAAAATGAAATTTATTCTTGCTTTCATGAGCCAGGGAAACAAAGCTCTATGTGACTGTGTAATACAATCAAACTTAATTTGTTGAAAGGAAACGTGAACACATGAATTCACAGGAAAACTTTTCTTGTGTCCCCTTAATAAACCCCTCTCTCCACCTATTTGCTTTATCTGTTATTGAAAGAGAGAAGATGAAATTTCAAAGTATTAACAAGTGTACATATTTAGGATTATGAAAGGGTATCTCTTTCTATTGCATTGACCTCTACTATTAGGTAATGTTTATCTATAGTCCTGGAAATATTCTTGTACAGAATTTGTGTGATACTAATATAAACACTCTACCTTTATTTTGATTAACATTCACACAGTATATATTTACCTATCACTTTGTATTTAACCTATGCTTTCCTCTTATTAAAAGTGGAATTGTTGTAATCAACAAAATGAAAACACAACCTACAGAATAGGATAAAATATTTGCAAATCATAATATCCAAAATATGTAAGAAATTCATAGAACTCAATAGCAAAAAACAAACAAGAGAGCTGATTTTAAAAAATGGGCAAAGGACTTGAGTAGACATTTTTCCAAAAGCATATAAATGACCAGCAGGTAGGTGAAAAGATGTTCAATATCACTAATTGTCAAGGACATGCAAATCAAGATCACAAGGAGATATCATCTCACACCTGTCAAAACGACAATTGCGAAGAAGACAAGAGATAGTAAGTGTTGGGAGGATGTGAATTAAAAGAACCCTCGTGCACTGTTGGTGGGAATGTCAATTGGTGCAGCCGCTATGGAAAACAATATGGAGGTTCCTCAAAAAAATGCAAATAGAACTAGCTTAGGACCCAGCAATTCCACTTCTGGGTATTTATCCAAAAGTAAAATCATTATCTTGAAGAGATGACTGTGCCTGCATGTTCACTGTGGCATTGTCACAAAAGCCAAGACATGGAAATAACCAAAGTGTCCATCGACAGATAAATAAAGAAAATGTGTTATATATTACTCAGCCATAAAAAAGAAGGACATCTGTCATTTATGACAGCATAGCTGGACCTTGAGGGCTTTATGCTAAGTGAAATAAGTCAGACAAGAGAAAGACAAATAGTGTCTGTTCTCATTTATATGTGAAACTTTAAAAAGCTGAATTCAGAGAAATAGAGAGTAGAACAGGTGATTTCCAGGGACCAGGTGGGGAGGGGAGATGTTGGTCAAAGGGTACAAACTTTCACCTATAATATGAATAAATTCTGGAGCTACAACATTCAGAATGGTGACTGTAATTAACAATATTGCATTATATACTTGAGATCTAAGGGAATAGATCTTAAATGTTATCCCAACATAAAAACTGACAATTACTTAAAGGGATAGAGTTGCCAACTGAGTTTATTGTGGTAATCACTTCACAATATATATGTGTATTAAATCATCACATTGTTCACTTTAAATGTACATGTTATATGTCAATAATATCTCAATAAAAGCAGCAAGAAAAGAAAAATGTTATATGTACTTATGGAATGAATTATTTAAAAATAGAAACAATTCAGAAGGTCAAAGAAAAGGATTCATGCACCACCTAAATACTGTTTTACATGTGCAATCGGAATAATTTAGAAAAATACAAGAAAAACTGACTAATAAAATGAAATTTGAAATTCTAAGTATATTGTTAAATGCTCAGTGATCAGACTAAAAATCAGTCATTGTTAGGGGTATTATACCTAATATCAGCTCAGGAGTTTGGACTTTAAAAAATGGGTTTTTACACAGCATTTCAGAACTTAGGTTTATTTTTCTTTCCCTGGTAAGAAGATGCACTTCTGTACTAAGTAGGGCCGCCGAGGAACCAGGGGCAACCTTCCAGGAACAGAACAGGAACAACATAACTAACGTGCTGCACATGAGCCAAGTCTCGCACGTGTCCATAGTGAAAAGGATGAGACAGAGCAATGTGAGTGGGAAAACCATGTAAATACCACAGAGTGGCAGAAGAGGTTGGGGTAAAATGGGAAATCCTACAGATAAGGAATGTTTTAATTTTCTGTGCCCTGGCCTCCTTATCTGTAAAAGTGACTTGAGGTGGAAAGAAAAGAGAAAGGATGGAAGGGACACACGCATATGCTGCCGTTCAGAGTCAGCAGAGCAGAAAAGCAAACATTCTACACCCTAGATCATTCCACAGAGACTTAGGCTGTAGGAGTGGTGAAGTCCCTTGGGCTGCACTAACATCACACGGAGAGAAAAACGGACGAAGCAGAACTGAAGCTGCCACCTCGTCAAATCTTCATCTCCATCTGCACCCCTGCATGAGCACACTTCCTACGCTTGAACACACAGCGACCCTGGAGGGAACTGCCGATGATAAGCAGAAAGCAGAAGTGTGAGGTGGTGTGTAAGCACACATGAGAGGCAAGGAACGTAAGGCAGGAAAACACATATAGAATATTATTTTGAAGACTAACCATAGGAAACAGAAGTTTTAAATGTTTATCCATTTTCTTGAAGCAGGTAAATCAATGACTTTATGTGAAAAAGAAAAAAAATGAAATCAAGGAAGAGAAATTCTTCCAACAGAATTGCATTGAAGACTCAGTCAGCGTGTGGAGATGAGATTCAGGTTAATTGTATAGAGGGAAATGGTAATAGGAAAGAACAAAGAGGTAACATACTTGGGAGAGGCTGATTGATATAAAAGCCTAGCAAAGGAAAGTCAACCGCATAGGATTTGTATTTTCTGAAGAGAACAGAATAATGAAAAAGAAAATACAGTATATCCATCTCTCTCAAAGATAAAATACAATTTTCTCAGGTAAAGGATCACCTTCGTGTGAATATGTGAAAAGCACACAAGGGTTTAGGATGATTAGTGTCAAATTATCTTCAAACAAATGTATTGAACTGAAAGAAGCTAGAAATAACTACAACAATCCTTTGGTTCTTTGGCTAAACTCTCAGTCACATAAGGGGAAAATAGTAAATCTCAGACTTTCCCATAGAATTCCCTGGTAGCTGCAGAGAACAGTACTAGCTATGAAGAGGGGACGGGAAAAACACACAATGCAAGACTGGCCTTTGGATTCCTCCCCAACGGGGCAGGAATGTTTTCGTTTGCCTCAGCCTGGCTCTTGGGTTTGCGGGGGAAGGCTGGAAGATGTGGGATGTGTTTGCACTAGTTCTCTGGGCTGGTGCAGCACGAATCAGTGATGTAAATGAGAGCAGAGCTGTTTCAGAACAACCCACAGCAACAGCAGCAAAAGATGGCCAGGCAGTGGCAGGGAGACCATTTGCATCTGTACAGCACACCCTGGTAACCGACCTGGGCTTCGTCTCAGAGACAGGGGACAAATGGCAGGGATCCTGAGGCCCTGCTGGAACCCAGGGCTCCACATGATCTCCTTAGTGATCTGCTTCCAGGAAAATAAAATGTGGTCATCCTGCAGCTGGCCCTGTAGTGAATCATGATGGGAGGGAGAAGGAAAGGAAGCAGCAGAATTTGGCTTTTGGTTAAAATTTAAATTTGGCATTTTATTAATGGAGGTGGAAGAGAATGGATCTGTTTTTACAAAGAAGTGCTTGTTGAACACTATTATTTTGCTAAAAATGGATTACAAGAGCTTAGAAGTTGGGTTGATTGGAGGTGGAGCCGGGACAGATAAGATTTAAGGAGACGGTAAAGAAATAAAAAGGCTAAAAGAGAAGCAGAAAGCACAAGACGTCAGACAGCCACATAGGAGAGGTCAGGGCAGACGTTAAAGGACAGAAGGGGGAGTCGGGGCTGGTAACCAGTTCAGTGATTAGTGAAGACAAGTTAAGTGTCTGCAGAGAAGGACAGCAATGGCTCTTAAACTAATTAAACTCTTTGTCTTTTCCCAAATCTCTTTGTCATCTTCACCAGGGGATAAAAGTCCCCTGAGCATACCTGCCTTTGTTGTTGTCGCTTTCTCCTTCCTCCTCTGCTCAGCTGGAGGGAAGGGCTGACATGGTTGACACCTCGGAGCGTGTCTCCTGTGTCTCAGGAGCTTCTCGGTGACTTGTTAACTGAGGCCAAGGCCCTGGAGATTACAAGTTCTTTTTTTCTCTGTGTTAAAGACCCATGTTGATGACAGAAGAGTATCAAATCCAGCTATTTCTTCTAAATCCTTGAAAGATCTAAGATTAGTGGTTGAAGGAGCATGGTAAAAATCACTCACTTAGAGAAAAAAACTGCTGTGCAGGCCAGCTCCAAACTAGAGTTGGGCCAAGTTCTACCAGCGGAGCCTAATTTGACTCCCATTCACCATGATTGTCCTTTCTACACAGCTCTTTAGTGAGGGGGAATTTGGGAGTCCAGGATCATGCTTAATTAGGAGTAGGGTCCAGGACACTCTGAGGTGGCCAGTGATGAGCCTGTCTCATTACATTCGGTCTCCCCATTATTTTGGTGTGTTTCCTGAACGTATGCCTTGTGTTGTGCCTCCATTTCTTAATTTCAATGGAAATCACAGAGTATGTCTAGGACTGATCTCCTGAGCATTGCTGGGCACGGCAGTCCTTTCTGAGTGCAGTGCCCATCCCGAGTCATTCCGAGATATCCTTCCTGTGCTGTAGTTAGAAATTCTGTTTATTTTCCCCCTTTTCTCACCCCCATCTGAAAGTTAGTGAATCAGACCATGTACTGTACTGTAGAAAATGGGAATCATTTTGCTACACCTGGTAAGGAAAACCCACTAAGGGAATTGTTTGTATTCATTTAAGCCTTTAAAAAAATGCCTTCAAATCTGGAATTTCAAGTCGTCTCCACTGAATAATAAATTTGGATTTCCTAGGTATATCTTTTATTTGCATCAGTTCCCTGTCGGTACACAGAGGGAAGGACAGATGATGAAACCTCCAGACACTTGGGGTTGAGCAGCAACATTTTGGGAGTCTGTCATGCAGGCTGTAGCAACAATTTGCAGAAATGCCTGTAGAAAAGCAAATTGAGAAGTAAGTAAATGTCACCTCTGTTTTTATGCCTTTTCCCTTCATAGAAATGCTTTCCTACAATATTTGTTTCACATATCCATATGAAAAAGTGTAGGAATTATGTAACTGGAAACTTGGAAGCGATCTAAATGGGCTCTGCAGCCTTTAGAAATGATGCCACTGGAGGGAAAAGGTTAAGTGAACAAAGGAGGTTTCTGAACACTAAAAAATGAAAAAAATGAATGAGATAGAGGAATGAATGAATGTCAAATAAAGATTTACATTGTCTCGTTGGGCAAAAAGGGTAATTTTGAGGTTGACAAAAAAAAATCCATATAAGCTTTGACCTGTCAAAAACTGACAGTTCAGAATGAATTAAATCTTGAAGATTAAAACTCATCATTTTAGAATGACATCTAAATTCCAAAATAGTATTACTAGTAGTTCTTAAATTCTTGTAATTATTGCAAAATGAGGCATTACAATTGCTTTAGAGGCCCTGATGAAGTTTTGTCTATATCTTCATTTCAGATATAGCACAGGCTCTGAAGCCAGACTGCCTGGTTTGAAAACTTGGCTCTTTCACTTGTTAACTGTGTGCCCCTGGACATTTTCTTAACTTATCAAAAAACAAAAACAAAACAAACCAGCTGTACCATATGCTCTTGGTGCCCTGTCTGCAACTCCTTGGCTTCCCCGAATGCCCCACACACATCTCCCATACTCACCTTCTGGTAAGCTGTGACTGAAAGTATTCTCTGGCCATGGAACTGTGCCTGCCCTCTCTCCAGGCTGGTTGGAAATGTAAGGGACATCCTCAGCCAAGGATGGTGGGTGTTCGCAGGTAGATGCCCTACATTCCCCTGACTCAGTGGTACAATTCTGTGCTTCACAATTCTTTCAGATGGTCCTCTAAGGATCTGAGCCTCTGTGCCCACAGTAGTAATAAGCTCATTATTGCAGCCTTCCCTTCTCTTCCCTGTCCTACCGTCCAAGCCACTCACAATTCTTCTTATGATCACCTTTGAAATAAACTGTTCATAACCTAAGTTGTTCTCTGGGAGTGATCTAATATAAGACAATACCATTTACCTTGTGGAGTTGTTGTGAAAATTAAATGAAATAATGCATGTAAAGAAATGAGCAGGGTACCTGTCCAAATGAGCAGCCAATAAATATTAATTACAATTATGATCACAAATATTGTATAATCAATGTTACATTGGACTATCTAGCATAAATAACTATCTGAAAGAAGTTTTTAAAACTATACATCTACTATAACACAATTTTAATGATTTACTAACAATGTGAAATGCAAAATTATTCAAATTCCCAAGTAGTTGTATCTGAGATGAAATATAAGCACATCTATTGTTCAAATTATCTTAAATAGTTAGGTGCCAATTATTACAACCACAAAACCAATTCCTGTATCTCAGATTTCATCTATTTAAGTCTACTGATTTTACAGATAAAAATCCAGAGTCAGAGAGATGTTGCATGAATTAATTGGGTTTTCCAACTTTGCCTTGTAGTCCATTGTTCTTGCCATCATGCCACCTCCCATAAGCTATAGATTGACATTGATTCATAATAATAGCCAATGGTTTGGCCAATCGCTTGGGCACTTGGAAATAGAACGATTAGAGTATTTGTAACAGGAGGTCTGGGGAAAATGTGTGAACAGACTCTTGGAAGGGACACAATGGGAAGATGTCCATGTCAGAGGATACATCACATAAGAGGAGCCACTAGGTGGAGAAGGTGGTTCTTTTGTGGACATCAGTCAGCCACTTTCCTCAGCCACTATAGTGCCTGTTCAGGGGGCTTCCTGGTAGTAGGGATAGAGGCTCTGCATGGAAACAACATGAACTCCCCCATCCAAAGCTGATCTGGTCCCTGCTATTGTTGAGCACCTGTCCTGCCAACAGCAGACATCAGAGCTGAACTGTTTTTACAGTACTGGTCCCTGAGGGTACCAACTAAGCAGTGGGTGAAAGTTGGTTGTATGAGATTCCATCTATCATAGAAGTGACAGAGTTTGCTCTTATAACTACATGCATGATGCCATGTACCCACAATGATAGTATTATGCATAGTAGTTTCACCACATTAAAAAGAATTCTTTGTTTAATCTTCCCATTCCCACTCCTCATCCCTGAACTTCTGGAGATGATTATTTTACCATTGCTACAGTTCTGCCTTTTTCAAAAGGTCTTATAATTGAACTCATACAGTGTATATTCTTTTCAGACAGACTTCTTTCACTTGGTACTCTGTCTTTAAGATTCACCTCTGTCTTAATGTAGTTTAAGACAGTTTCTCTTCATTGCTGAATAAGTTTCCATTATATGAATGTGCAACAGTTTGTTTATCTCCTTTATCTATTGAAAGGCTTCCAGATTTGGGCAATTGTGGATAAAACTGCTCTAAACATTCTTGTGTAGGTTTTTATGTGGATGTGTTTTCAATTCAATTGGGTAAATATGAAGGAGTGGGATTGCTGGGTTGTATGGTAAAACTATGCTTAGCGTTGTAAGAAACTGCCCAACTATCTTCCATAGTGGCTGTACCATTTTGACATTTTTGTATCCCATTGAGCATAGATTTAAGAGTTCCTGTTGCTCCATATCTTCACCAGGAGCCTCTATTGTCTTGTCTTGTATGTATGTATGTATTTATTTATTTATTTATTTATTTATTTATTTATTTATTTATTGTAGTCATTCTGATAGTTGTGTAGTGGTTACTTTACCGTTGTTTTAATTCACAATTTCCTAATGACAAATGAGTTTGAACATATTTTTATATGCTTATGTGCTATTTGTAAATCTTCAGTGAAGTGTAGCTGTTCAGATCTTTTGCCTATTTTTTAATTGGGAATCTTGTTGATTTATTGTTGAGTTTTAAGGGCTCTTTTTATATTTTGGATACATATCCTTTATCAGACATGTGTTTTGCAAGTATTTTCTCCCACTCTGTGCCTTGCTTTTTGAATCACTTTATGGTGTCTTTCAGAGTACAAAAGCTTTACATTTTAAGTAAAATGTTAGAAAAAATATTAGAGTTCTTTCATGGCTTGTGCTTTTGCTGTAGTATCTAAAAGATCATGACCAAACCCAAAGTAATCTAGGTTTTCTCTGTTCTTCTCTCCTAGAAGTTTTACAGTACATTCAGATATATTCACACAAAGAAAATTTAAGAATTAAGAGCATGCCTCTTTAATCCAGAATAGTCCTCTATTTTTCAGCCCCCCTTTAATTATAGGAAATTACACTCTTTCTATTTTTTGAGTTTCACTAATTTAAGTGTGCAAAACGCTAAAGAGAAACCAACTAAGAGCTTTGGTTCCGGTTCATCCAATTTAATTTTAATTATGAGCAATTAATCAAAATAAGGCACTGGAGGGAAGATTCAAGCCACTGGGATTACACGGATGAGAAATAAAAGCCTCCGTAAGGTGTGCAAACAGAGTGATGATGAGAAATATTACAGAGCCCATGAGGGGAAGAAAGGAACTGGGGCCCAAGCATCAGGAATTTTAAAGTAGATTTAGAAATGGTTTCTTTGGAGTTTTTACTGAAGTATAAAATGCATGTATTGGTCACACATTTACTTTCATTTGTTATTGTTCATTTTCACAAGAACTCTGTAAAGTGAGTGATTTTATCTCATAGAGGCTAGAAGAAGCTGAAGAACATTCCCTAGATCACACAGCTAATCCATAACGGGGCCAGGAGTTTTACCCAAATTCCTGATTCCAGGGCTAAATAAAGGTTAGTGGTTTTCACTGACCTCGCCATCTCCATATTTTCCCCGAAGACCAGAGAATGGACTAGTGGCCTCATCCAATGAACTAGACTATGTTTATTGACGTGAGTCCACAGTAACCACCCCAGGGACCTCAACAACTTCATCTGGTGTTGGAGAGTTGACAGGCTGGAGAGCAGCACACATGCTCCCCACTCTTACCCCACTCCTATTCATACCCTTCGGGAAAATGCTGGTGAATATACTCATGGGTCACTGAAACCCTCAGAATGAGAGAAGGAAAAGAGGAAAAATGTTAGCACTTTACAAAGGTTTGACCTCTGCATAATGCACAGTGAGCAGTGTCCAGTATCACAGTGTATGCATGACAACACCCATTCGACATCCATTATCATACATTAGGGGTAAAATTGTGGTCAATTGATTAATGGACATAAATTAAAAGAAATTGGTAATATTTTATCTGCTATCGTATACTCATATAGATACATATATGAATATTTATACCTATCACTATATAAACAATGTGGTTAAATAGAATGTTACAGCAATTTCAAAAATAATTACTTTATTGTAGATCAGAATGATTAACAAACCCTTGCTCCATCATTCTTCTACACGTAGTTTCAATTTCAAAATAGTATTTTAACTGATGGTTTGAATTTTGACTCTCTGATAATTCTTGATTTCATATTGTCAAATGCTAGACATAGCTTTCATACGGCTTTGTACAAATCTCAATTCAATTTTTGGTTAGTCAGCAATTATTAACAGTGAACCCTGAGAGCTGAAGAAATATGTAATTTATTTACAATAATATAATGGAGTTTTTGCTAAGTTTTCTGTGAAAAGTAAAGATATACACTGATGGGGAAGGATAATCTGAGATACAAGGAATTTGAAAACAGCCTGATGGGCTATTTGCCCGCCACCTGTAGGGAGCTCCGTGCAGCATAGCTCAAAGCCTCCTTCAGGACTGAGACTCATTTCCAGGCTCCTGGCAGCTCTGTCAGGAAATGACTCCACTGAGGAAAGCCTCCATGCTCTTGCACACAGTTTCCTTCCCAGGAATCATTGATGGCAAGGCCCAGGGCCCTGCCCCCACTTGGGGCAACTCTGAGAAGCCGCCCCAGTTTCAGTGTTCCCCAAGTGGCTGGCAGAGGCCTGTATGAGACATGTCACAATGATCCTCCCCCTCTGCCAAATTCTACTTCTTTCTTTCTCAAGATCATCTCCTGAGAAACTTCCTGTACTCAGACTCCCTGTCTTAGGGACATCTTTCTAGGAACCAATCTGCAACAGCTCCACACAATTGGCCCTTCCCCATCCAGCCCAAATAATCAACCTCACCTTGTTGTTACCTGCGTGAGAAAGATCTCAGTCTACAAATGCTTGCTGAGGGTATCCTAAGTGTCAGGCTCTGTGCTGCCAGAGAAGAATACAAAGGAATGAGACATAATTATTGCCGCGGAGCAGCTTAAGCCAAGAGTTAAAAATTCATATACCGTGTTCACAGCTCACTATTGTTCTCATCCACCTGGAACACCACACTGTATTTTTCTTTTACTATTAACAATTAAGGTCATTACATTATGGGCACGCTAATGTCATAACTCCCCACTTCCATCTTGCTCCTGATGATAACCAGTAACCACCATTAAACTTTATTTCCTTTCTTCCCAACTTTCATTTCATATGTCATTCTCACAAACACTCGTAAGCACAGTAGAGCACTAGTCATTAACACTGGACGAAGAAAAAGGAAAGTCATGGGAACCTACATCATCAATCTTGAAAACCCATTGAGAAGCCCCTTCTGGATCTCCACCAGTCTTGCTATGCTCATATAATTTCTATGTACTTCTCTTTAAGCAAGAGTAGTCAGAGAAAAATCATTATTTTTATTATTTTATTTACAAATTAATTGAGTGTGTTTTATTTTTGTCCTTTATCTTTAATGCAAAGCTCAATAGTTTACCATTATGATGTAACAAGTTGAAGTCTGAACTCACAGATCTTGCACTATGCACTGCCAGGCATGTGTTCATGCGTGTGTGTGTGTGTGTAAATAGAGCAAAGATTTAACTTTAATGTGAAAATATTAAAGTGCATAAAGGCTTTTAAGTGATCTGATCCTCATCCATTCTCAGTATGTCCCCAAATGAGAATCAAAGTGCTGGGAAGAGTGAGTTTGGGTCTAACTCATTAGAGTCCAACTCATCTCAGTTTATATCCATATTGTGCATTGAACAGCTGTGGGATGTTGGGCAGGGTCTAGATATATGACTCTGTGAGACATTATTTGGTTTCCTTAAGCCTCCTTTGTAAAATGGATATAATAAGACCTGCCTCATGGCATGGCTGTGAGGATTAAGTGATTGACAGAACTGGAAACACTTTGGGAGGTGCCTATAGTAGGTGCTTAGCAGATGGCAGCTATGTTATTTAAATTGAACAAATTTAGAATTTTATATTTAAAAACAAAAACATTTCAACTGCATAGTGAAATAGAACCATGGCCTTTCCAGCATCCTCATCCAGGGGGTTTCAAGCAATACAGTTCATCATTTTTTCGGTTGAATTATGAAGGTCTGTAAGGATAACAAAAGCTTAAAGTAGGCAAGAATTTTTATCTCCAAAGATGACTTTTTTCCACAGGACTCAAAAAATGCATTTGTGATTTCATTTGTTGCAGGGATATTTTATACTTATGGATATATTGTTATGAAAATAATTGCCCAGGTGTCTCTATTTCCTCTTCTAAGATTCTCTTAACAATATTGAGTTGCAGCATTTGGAGCAAATATCTATCTTTTCTATGTACTTATGTTTTGAGACTGGATTCTATTGGTATGGCAATGTTTCCTTCAGGTGGCTTGATATTAAAATCTTTCTCTGGATGTGATTTGCATTATTCACGGCCATCTTGTTCACTCGAGGCATTTTACATCACTGAACAAAAGTCATTGTGTTTTTGAGAAATCATATGTGTAATCCACTTTAGATTCATGAACTTTTCTTCCTCAGTTCATGTTTCACTGCCCAAAGAAGACTGTGGTTTATTGACAGAAGTTTCATAAATAGATATTCCCTTGGTATTTTATTATTTATATTCTTCCTGGTTCTATGGTACTTATGGGCAACTTAAATAGTTTGCCCTCATACCGTTGCAAAAAGATAAAATTTAAGACCATGTTTTCACTGGAAAACCAGAATTTGAACTCTGATTTATTCCTAAATAATAATTTTGATTGCGTACAAATCAAATATTATAGTTATGTTGGGTAAATGTTAAAAAAGTCATTTTAATAAGTTTATGAGATTACCCCCCTATGGTATCTTCATTTATTTGGCAGTTAAATATTTCCTGGGTCTTGATAATAAACACTAAAGAATAAATTTCAGAGTGACCTATTTATCTTAGAAGATGACTTGACTTTGTAAATTTCACAGTGAAGATGGGATGTATAAAATTATAAATATGAAATTATCGAAAAACATGAACATTTTGCCAAAGAGGGTATATGGATGTCTTATAAACACATGAAAAGATATTTGATGACAAAACCAAAAAGTCTTATGCCCATATGAAGAAATATTATCATCAATAAAAATAAATGAAGTATTGTTACATGCTGACATAAGTGAACCTTGAAAAAATTACACTAAATAAACGAATCTAGACACAAAGCCGCATATTGTATGATTCCACTTATATGAAATATCTAGAATAGTCAAGTTCATAGAAACAGAAACAGATTAGTGGTTGTCAGAGGATGAAGAGCATGTGTATCTTTTAGGGATGGTAAAATGCTCCTGAAGTGACAGTGATGAATGTACACTGAGTATACTAAAACCACGGAAATGTACACCTTAAATGGGTGAAATTTATGTTATGTGAATTATGTCTTAATAAAAAGAAACAGAAGGTTTCCTTTGTTTGTAACACGTGTACTGAAAGTAAGAGAAATAAGGGCACATTAGTAGCTGAGTCAGATAGGGGCAGCCTTGTCTTTCTGAGAAACAAGAAAGAAAGAGAAAAATGAGACCATTTAAAATGCACCTATCTTCTACTTACTTCTCTTTTTTTTAAGTCAAGCGGTACATTTCTGGAGGTTATAGCCAATTCTTAATTATTTCACGGTTTATCGACTCGGGGGATTTAAAAGAGCCTTTGTATTTCTATGCCTATAATGTCTTAGTTACATAGCAAAAGAATTATGACAGAGGACGGGCAGCAGACCACAAAATTGAATAAATTAATTTGGCTTTTAACTGTTGCAATAAAAAGTTCAATAATAGAGGTTAAGGTTGGCTTATATTTTGTATAACTTTGGATTTTCCACTCTTGAAAACATTAGCCATTGTCATGAGGACATATGAGATGTGATCAAAAACTATGGTGAAAGTTTAAATAAAAAAAATATTACAGTAAAAGACACATTACCATTAATCCCCCTCAAAATACTCCCCTTCACTTTGAACTCCCTCATCCCATCATTCTTGCCAGTTTCTGAAGCAGTTCTGGAAGTCCTCTTTTGTGTCTTTAATTGCGCTGTCATAGCTGCCTCCATGTCCTGAATCGATTCAAAAGGTTTACTTTTCATGGTCAGTTTGACTTTGGGGAAGGGCCAGAAGTCGCACGGTACCAGATCCAGTGAATAAGGTAGATCAGGACACACCGTAATGTTTTTATTTGACAGAAATTGCCATGTACCAGCAGTGATGTGTGACACGGAGCATTGTGATGATGGAAGATTATGCACAGCACACTTTAAAACATACCTTCTCTTAACTGTAACTCATACCTGACTGACTGCCCTGACTGAACAAGTTGAAACTTGTCACACACTGTTACTAAGTTTTGACACACAGCTTCCCAGAGTAAAGATCCCTGTCTTTTCGTTGGATGGCACTCGGCAGCAACATTCACCATATTTTGTCCTCACACCTTGTAGAGTTATGTTTGCCATTTGGAGTCTTGCCTTGGGGGGTGGCTGAAACATGCATTCCCAGGCCTTTTGTGAGCACCCTTTTACTGACAGTTCCATCAGAGAGATTGTGAAATAAAAACACTGATTTCATTCCAAAAGGAGTGAATCACATTGTTTTTCTTAGTTTTTTCTTTAAATATTGGGACTTATGGACTAACATGTTGGCATGTCACCTCTGTCAGAGGAGTTATTCCCCAGTTACTAGTGAAAGATCTGTTGAAGCACATTTTTAAAACCTTCACAATTTCATTCAAAGGAGGAAAACTGAAAATCATGTGTCGTAATAGTAGTTAAGGGGGGATAATATCCACACACTTTGCCCCTCCAACCCCCCAGCCCCACAAAAGAATGGATTGAGGAATGCCGTCATGGACGACACATGTTCCTCCAGGAACTCAAACAATCTTTCTAGCTGGCATTGTACAAGCACAAGGACATTAGTCTCATCCTGCAAAAACATCGTATTCCTGAATTTAACTTTTTTAAATTGAAATTTATTCAGATGGTGACACACACGATGTGACATAGAGATAATGTATTACAGAATTGTACATTTCAATTCCACCTTTTTGACGAGAGCGCACACACACACACACACACACACACACACACACACACACGTCCTGTTAATGCTTTCATGTTATTGGATTTTGTTCAAGAGAATAAGGTGGTAATAACCGGAAGTTAAAGGATAAAATAGAGAGTTGGCATTCAGGATGTACTATGAAAAAAGCAAAATATTAACTGAGAAACAACAGATGGAAGACTGAGCCAATGAGTTTATCTATTTCCCCACTCTTTGTCTTATAGAAAAGGCAGGAAATATTTAAGGTAAGGAATAGACTCATAATAACTTGAAAAGTATTTTCAAAATCAGCAGCAGTATTTTGAGAAGTTTTAAAACTATGACACAGAATAGAAACCAAAGAAAATAAAAACATTAATAAAAATATGTAGGAGAAGATTGTTGTAACTAATCAGTTTTATCAGTGAAAACCTAAGAAAATATCCAAGGTGAGTCACCAATATTATGGGGAAATGATGCTATTTTCGACAAATGATGTTGGGACAATTGAGTATATATTCCGCCACACATTTATTCGAAAGGCTAAAATTGAAAAAGACACTGATGATACTAAATGCTGAGACGAAAACAGAGTAATGGTACCTCTCATTGATTACTTGTGGGAATACAAAATAATACAGCCACTTTGGAAGACAGTTTGGTGGTTTTTTGTGTGTGTTTTTTTTAAGTTAAAGTATATTTACCATATAATCCAGCAATTGAACTCCTAGGTATTCACTCACGCAGACTGAAAACTTCAATTAGTACAAAACTGTACTTGAATATTTATAGAAGCTTCATTTGGAATTAGTAGAAACTAGGGAAACAAAACAAGATGTCTTTCAACAGAGGAATAGATAAAACCAAGTGTGGTACTTGTGATAAAACAAAGATCAAGGCATCAATTCATGCAACTGTGGATAAACCTTAACTGCATTTTTCTAAGTGAAAGAAGCCAGGCACAGAAGGCTCTATATTGTATGATTCCATTCACATGATATTTGGGAAAAGGAAAACCTGTGAAATAGAAAATATATTATCTCTTGCCGTTGGTTTGGGGAAGGAGAGGATGATTGACTACAAAGCAAATTAATTTACTGAAAAGAGTGAACTTTAAATGAAATAATCTGAGTGAAAGGATTTACATCTAAAGGTATCACGTGCTTGGGGCTTTGAATTGAAATCTGAAAGTACGTCAGTAATATTTTGGTATATATATATTTTTAAATTTTATTTTATTAAATTTATTGGGGTGACAATTGTTAGTAAAATTACATAGATTTCAGGTGTACAATTCTGTATTACATCATCTATAAATCCCATTGTGTGTTCATCACCCAGAGTCAGTTCTCCTTCCATCACCATATATTCGATCCCCCTTACCTTCATCTCCCACCCCCCACCCCCCACCCCCCTTACCCTCTGGCAACCACTAAACTATTGTCTGTGTCTATGAGTTTCTGTTTCTCATTTGTTTGTCTTGTTCTTTTGTTGTTTTGGGTTTATATACCACATATCAGTGAAATCACATGGTTCTCTGCTTTTTCTGTCTGACTTATTTCGCTCAGCATTACTCTCTCAAGATCCATCCATGTTGTCACAAATGTTCCTATATCATCTTTTCTTACCGCCGAATAGTATTCCATTGTATATATATACCACAACTTCTTTATCCATTCATCTATCGGTGCTGGGAGAATTGGATAGCCACATGCAAAAGAATGAAACTGGACTGCTATTTGTCACCATGTACCAAAGTAATATTTTGGTATATTAAAGATGTTTTCAAATTATTTGCCTCTTCTCCTTTTGGAAGACAGAGGCTGACTTCTGTCCCCTTACTCTTGGTAGATGCTATGGCTGCTTTGACCAACAGAATACAGCAGAAATTACACTGACAGTTTCTAGGCTTACGCCGTAAGAGATGAACAGCTTCAACTCTCTGTTCACTAAAACATGGGCTTTATGAATGCAATGACCAGCCTCACGTTCACAGCCAAGGGAAGAGTCCATCCTGAAAGTGAATGTGCCAGCCCCATTGGAGCTGTGCCTCTCTGAGCCTGCAAGAAGCAGAGAGGACCAGAAGTGAGAACAATACCTCATCTCAGAAGCTTAACTTGGTAGAATAATTGTTTCAAATAATATTTAAAATACCAGTTAAAATTTAAAACATTTTAAAAATTAAAATATTAATTTTAAAAGCTTGATAACAGAAGATCAAAAGGATAGGATTCAAATTTAAAGTAATTCTGTCTCTGGTAGCATTTCAATGACGCACACCAATTTCTTATTCCAGGTTTTAGGCCAAAGGTAGGAGTCATGGGTTTAATTTTGATTATGTGAACTTGGCTAAGCACTCTTCCTTTCTGGGCCTTAGATGTTTTTTGTTTGTTTGTTTGTTTGTTTGTTTTAATCTCTGAGTTCCTCTAAGATTATAAGGGAAGTTTTTTGAAATTACAAAGGAGATTTATAAATTATAAAGGACATATAAAGCAAGTCAGATTACACCAGCCACCACTACTTAGTAAAAACCTCACAGAAGCACATTTTAATAAGGCTCTAAATTCTGTTATCTATCTATTCCTAAATTTATTTATACATTTGCATTTTCTTGGACCTTTAGATACAAGTTGATATTTGCAGTGCCTGTAAATAGTGGGTCAATGACAAATCCCAGTTGCTACTTTCCTGGATAATGAAAACTGTCATTTGTTGATGGAAACTGAAAAAAAAAAAAAAAAAAAAAAAAAGTTAAGCAAAGGTTTTCAGGGTCATTCTATTTTCTTCCTGTTGAGATTGGCCCAAATTTTAATCCATCCTTTATCCAGCTTTCATTGTGGCAATGGATTAGACCAAGTAACATCCTATTGCTACATCTGTGTTCAGGAGTTTTGCATTGAGTGTTTCTGGAACCATCTGTAGAAACCACCTCTGCACAACTGCCTTTCCCTAGGCCACACCTGTGTTATGCATACTATCATTTGATCTTTTGGGATGACTCCATTATTTTCATGAAAGAGTCATAAAAACAGCAGGGACCTGTGTCAAAGCTGAAAGGGCAGCAGCCAGGGCCCTGCTGACAGGAGGTTTCGTCAGGTCCAGATGGTGTGCTACTTTTCCAGTCCTGCACTGCCTGTTTGCTGAGCTGGGAGCACAGTGCCTCCCAGTCCTGACACTGCCCACCTGCTTCCTGTCCTCAGACATCAAGGATCCTGACGTTGGGTTTATTGTTGTCAACAAGTCGTGATTATCACGGGGAGACTGAACCCAGTGTGAAAGCCAAATAGGGCAGCCCTGCGTCTTTGGATGGTCGTTCTGAGCTCCTCCTATGTGCGCAGAATTCACTGCTGGGATCAGAATGAGCACACCTGGCCCCTGGTAAGTCTACAGCAGAATGAACAAGTGCTTACGGTGTCTAAAGACGGCGGACAAGGGGCCAAAACTGTGCCCAGAAGGTCCACAAGGAGCTTATCAAGGGTTGTTGTGGACTGCTGGCATCTAGGCAAGCCAACTCTGACCAGACTTTCTCTGCTGCTTTTTGAACATTATTTTGTTACCTTTACCATAGAGCAACCTGTCCTACTTGCTGGGCTCCACACCACACCTCTACTTCTCAACTACAATGGGCCTCCTTAGCGTCCCATCACTGGGCATCTTCAGCCAGAGGCTGTCAGGAATGTCCCACAGCTCGGCACTGAGAAACACCACTGACATCCTCCAAGGGTCATGGGAATCCTGACAGGTACGCAGAACTCTGTACTACGCTTCATCCGAACTATGTGATTGTGTTTGCTCAGACTGAAGAGATGGTGTTCCAACCCGGAAGCCACCACACTTGCTTTCTTACTAGAAAAATGATTAACACTCAAATCAGGTGTGCAAGTTCTTTAAATGTGCATTTAAAAATAAAACTGATGAAACTAATTACATTTCCTTAACTTTTTTTTGGCTGGCTCATTTTTTAATGCTAATATTAAGCTATGATAGATCATTCCATCAGTAGATGAGTGAGCTTATGTATTTGAAGGATCAAGACCTTTCCTTATCTTAGAACTAGTAAAAAAAAAAGAAAGTGCATGCAATCCATTTATTAATGAAATCACACACACACACACACATACACTCACACATGCACACATATATATACCTACCAGTAGGAGACCGTGCTATGGAGTGTCTTTGGCAGCTGGGTCCCACAGATGTGGCCAAACTATAATCTGAGCAGAAGAAAAATCTTTTCCTGTGCTATTAAATACATTTTCCCTGCGGTTTTATCTAAGTTGATTTCAACAAGCATGTATTTCCTTAAAAAACACACACAAAAACTATCGTATTTGGAATGGTTATTTCTTTGTTTGTCCTATTAGCTAGCTATGCTACCAGATTCCTTTCTGCTGTGTGTATTTTCAGCCCATTTTGTTTCAGCATGTGAGGTGACAGGCGGACACTCTCCATGCATATCTCAACCTGAGAGAACAGATATAATGGTGCTGTTTCCCTCTGGGTGTCCACATCCAACCAGTGCTGGAGGGGCATCCTCCTGTGTTGCCTGCTGCGTTTCCTAAGGTGATTTTGATACAGAAGAAGCTAAATGACTGCCAAACAATATGTTAGGAGTCTTGTTAGAATTATCAGCAATAAGGAATTTACATCTGAAATCATCGGGTTAACATGTTTTAAATAACTAGCGTAGAAGCCTTTCTTAGAGTAGAAGCCTGTCTCAGAAATCTGTGAATGCAGGGGCACCTAGTGACGCAGATAATCCATCCCCAATACAGGGAATTGTGTGAAAATTGGGAAATGTCAATCATAATCGCTGTCCCACATGTGGTTTAAACGTGTATAGAAAGAACTGAAGAGGTGACGAACAAGGGGGGGGTCGGGGGGCGGGGAGAGGGGAAGAGGATGTAGGGGGGAGGGGGACACTTTCTGTCTGGGAAGGAGGAGGAGTTAGTGGGAGAACTCTGAAGCCCAAAGAGAAGGAAGGCGACACACACTAACTGACTGACAAATGGACTGGAAACTTAGGGAAAATTTTGAATTCCGCCTGCAGATATATAAAGCAAACCGTTAGTTGGTCTTTTGATAAACTAGGAACTAAAAAAAAAAGAAAAGAAAAAAAAAAAAAAGAAAAGACAAGACAAGGGAAAGAAAGAGAATGTGTTAAGAAACAAGCAGAAATCTCATGGCTCCACATTTTAACATGTAATACAATGTGATGGAGGGGATTTGGCAGCTCAAATCTCACAGCCATGTTACTTATGTTGGGTACAGCAGGAAGACTGATTCCTTCCTATGAGGTACTCAGTCGGTCCTGAGCAAAGAATTATAGATCGACAGTCTGCTGATAAAAGTGGCTCACAAGTCAACCAGATTGGCTGTGAAAACAATGATAATAGCTCAGAATTGCAATCCATCTTCAGTCATTTAATCATAAAGCTGACATGGTAGGGCCAAGGTCAGGAGGCTTTATTACTGAGGTTATTTTTAAAACTGACCACTGTAATTCTGATTTCATTTGGATTTGTTGTTATTTTGGATTAAAATACAAGGAATCTAAATTTCACAAAAGTAAGAAGATGATTACTGTGCAGACAGGAAAATGAATCAATGAGATCTCCGTTTGAACATGGCAGATTGGACTCTTGAGTCTAACTCCTTGTCTCCTAAACCTGTTTCGATAAAGCTGGGGGAGGAGGGGAAGCATAACACACACAAAGACAACGGATAGGAAAGGCGACTATACCAAGAGACTGTTTGGAAGTTAGAAATCAGAGGGAAGGGTGGTTACTTTTTTGGTTTGCAGGAAACTTGCCAAGGAAAGCCTGGAAGAAAGCTGACTCAAGCCCTAGGATGGAGGCCCCAGATTTTCAGTCCCTTACATGTGAACATAAGAGGATAATGACAGATCATCAGACATTTGGAGGAATGTTTTAGCAAGAAGACAGGCCAGTACAAAGTAACAGAGTGGAGGAACTTGGAGAAATAAACTGCGCAGGAAACAGAACAAAACTATTTTTAAAAACAATTATGAATATCCTCAAAGTAATAAGAAAGAGATTGAATTCATAAAGCAAGAACATGTGGCTAAAAAATATTTAAAGAATAAAATTAATTTTTATCAACAGGAAAGTTTTTAAATCATCTAATTGAATGATTACAAGCTGAAGTTAAGGAAATTTATCAGATATAAGGATTAAAAGGAACATACTGGGAAAATGTGAGAAAGGTAATAATATTACATAATTCTACCAAAAGGTCCAAGTAAACAATCAGTGCTTCCTAAAGTAAAAACAAACAAACAAACAAACAAAAAAGGAAAAAAAAACACAAAAGTTAAAGAAAGTTTTTCATAATAGAAGCATATGAATTTCCAAATTTTTCCAAATTTAAAACTCCCATTGAAAAATGCAGAACAGAGTTGAAAAATATTCCTATAAGGCACCCACTATAAAATTTCAGACTACTAACAATAATGATTAGGTCATAAATTCTTCCAGAGAAAGGAGAAAAATGGTCACATAGATAATTTTTTTGAGACTCTGAATGATATAGGACTTATCAACAGCGACTCCAAAAGACAATAGTTCAATACAACCCTATATAACTCATTACTCACTGCAGCTGTGAATAACATTTACAAAGTTTTTGTACTATAAGTCCTGAATATTTATCCAACAACGAAAACTATGTATGATGTTCTGATAACTTCTAGGCTGTTGGTGTTAAGTTACAAAGGGCCCTAGAGAAATGACTTTTTGTTTTAGTTTCAGGTGTACAAAACAATGTAACAGGTAGATATTTACACCCCTTACAAAGTGGCAGAGGTTTTTAGAAGACCGGATAGTCCCCTCAAGTGGGAGGAGCGAGGATGTTTCTTCCACTTGGTTCAGCCTAAAGAACAGGATGGAAGAGACTGGTCAGAGAACTTTGATCAGTGGCTTCCTTCGACTTGCCTGGAGACAGTCGGCTGGTGCTGAGCTTACACTTGAAATTTTTCAGCACAATATCTGTGTCCATTCATTGGTTTAGGGACAAAGAAAAAATAACTTTATATGTAATATGTACACCCACGGGTGCAGGTCATGAGTGATAGAGGATAATTTTTAGAAAGTGAGAAGCAAGACTTCCATACAAACAGGTAGATGAGCACATGTCAGAGATGTAATCCAGGAGGGAACCAATGAGATGGTCAGACTGACTCAGAGAACATTTAAGGAGATGGGTGAACATGTGGGCAAGATTGCTGGGTCAGCTACAACATTGTCTAGTGATCAACAGGACAATAAACTCTAACCTTTGGGATTACCTTTTCTACCAGACACAAATCATGTGCACCTGTACTGGGCAAAACTCTATGACTTTACATGTACATTCACTAGATCTGGGGCCTTTAGAAAATAACGAACAGTAAGTCAATCAAGGTACATTTCCCTAAATAATTAAATAATCCTCGAGTGGGACTTTGCGCCCATATGACACTGAAAGAACACACTGCCCATCTTTCTCTAAAGAAAACTAATTTCCAACTTTGAAGTATTTTTCCTTAATATAAGTGTATGTTTCCCCTGGACTAGATGTGGGCTACCCAGAAAGAAACTGGTGTAATGGGGTTTTCAAAGGGACCCACCAAGAGGGAGGTTATTTTAGCTGAAGAGGCTGGAGGTTAGAAGGAGCTGGCAGTGCTGGCAGGAGGAAGAACAGTGCCTGGGTCAGGGCCTGTCAGTCATTTCCAGTGAGGACACCCACCAAGAACTCAGCTCGGGGGGGGGGGGGGGAGAGAGAGAGAGAGAGAGAGAGAGAGAGAGAGAGACTTATCAACCCTGCAAAGCAGCCCCACCGCTTACCACCTGTAGGCAGTGTCACTCTAGCAAGGCTTCTCCTTCCCGCCCCTTCCACATCAATCCACCCCTCCCCAAATGACCTTATAATCCTTTAATTCCCAAATTACATCCTTGTTGCGGGGGGGGGGGGGAGCAGGGGGTGCTAGAGAGAGGAAAGAAAAATCAAGGGTGAGAGTCTGTCCCTTTCCACTGCAGGGAAGCCTATTTCCATACAGAACTAACCATTTTAATTGTAAATTTTATTTGGTGACAAAGAATAACCAGAATTCATTTTATTCACTAAAAATGACATGAAATATCTCGTTGCGATGTTAGGTAGGAGCAAATTGCAGTGTGGGTTGAATGGGTGATGGTGTGAGTATAAGCAATTTTTCCCCTGTTTTCACCAGATTGAGGCCCTCCCAGTAAATACAATGATTGCATTTCTTAAGCTCTAGAAGTAGAAGGGGTGCGGGCAAAGAGAAAGTATGTGTTTGCGGTACAAAGGAGTCAATAGTATAAGAGAGCAAAATCTTTAGTTTTAATAACAGGAAATCAGCAGATAATATCTATAGCTGAAAGACAAGAAATGGGGAAACAACAGAGGCATTTAAGATTTACACCTGAAATCTATGTAATGTTACTAACAATTGTCACCCCAATAATACATTTTAAAAATAAATTTAAAAAAAAGAATAAAAGCAAACAGAGTTACTCGTGTTAAAGGTGGGATTAATTTCTACTAATGCAGCTAAATACATGTAAATATTTAATAAGTGAATGTGAAGGGGCGCCAATAAACACAGAGTCAATAAACAACCTCAATAAAGTACAGGAAAACAGTTTGCAAAAAAAAAAAAAAAAGATTTTAACTAAGTGCCGAATGCCTTCTTTACCCCATCATCTAACTCACAGAAGTTTGAATAAGAAAAAGAAATCACAGTTTGGAAGGGGCAGCCTCTGGAATGTGTTAAAACATTTGACTTTATAATTTGTGATCAAAACTAATTAGATACAAACAAAAATTTGCTAACGTAATGTGATATTAGAAAAAAAGACTTGGAATCTATTAATGAAATACCGTTAACATTAACTATTCACTATTTCATTTATTGTTATGACTTTGAAACATAAATTGAAGTTCATAGAACATTTTGCCTAAACCTCCTCATGCTTCCATGCAGATTTGACCTATCAGTCAGCTTTTCATCACAAATGATTTTAATATCTCCAAGAAGAAATATTTTCTAAACTACCAACCTTCTGTTTCTTCAGTCTTAAAACAAGACAATGTGATTTGTTCAAAATTATAAATGTGCTTTTAGATAATGCTAATTCTGAAATAAGTCACCCCAATTCACTTTCTCCAGTGCCAGACAAAACTTAACAGGGAACCAAGAGGGAGTCATGAATTGTGACATCAGAATCCAGAACTCCATTGCAGAAAAAATCAATGTGATCTCCATTTGGGGGAGACCTAGTGAAAAATAGCAGTTCTACAGAGATAAATTTGAATGCTAAATATGTCCTCTGTCCTGGTTGAATTTACATCCCAAATGCAGAGTCATTCTCTGTTCTCCAGACAAGCAGGGTTTAGGTCCTTGCAGATTACGTTTCACAGAGTCTGAACCACTTTAGACAGTGAGTCCACTGTCACCAAGCCATGTGTGCACAGACAACACTGCCCAGCTGAAATGGGTCCGTCCGTCACGTCTCCCGCGTGTTGTGCCTTTCACTATGCAGCTTTGCACATAATGGGCTCGCCCGATGAGCTGGATATGGTTTCGTTCCAGGGGTACTTTGGCTTTGAGATTCCCTCAGTTGTTGTGGTTTGATAGTATTCTCACAGATAAATGTATTAATCACATCTTTTTACTTTCAGTATTCTGATGCTTTGACATCTGGGGCCTTGGAGAGACCGCCCCTCCCAGGGCTAGGTAATACCTAGAGACAGTGAGGGACTTTCCCATGAGCAGGACTTTCATAGGCAAACCAATCATTGCAGAGCCCACGGGCCCACCTGCCTCCTCTACCAGGCGCTCACATGCCAGGCTAACACCACCTGCCTTAATCAGCTTAGGACCAAGTAACAGGCAGCTGGGACAGCCCCTGTGTCCCAAAGCCCACTGAAACTATTCAAACTGCCAGTCCTCCCTGTTGCTGTCTACAGAAACCACAATAAAGGCTCTGGTCTCTGTTCCTTTCGCCAACTCTCTGTCCCTGGACTGTCCCAGTGCATCCCGTGTGGCCCCTTGAGCATGTGTGCCCCTCTTCTTGGGAACTGTGAGTAACAGTTCTTTTCAATGCCAGTTGTCTCCTGATCTGTTAGCTTTATTACACCTGACTAATAATAAAATTTACATTTCAAACCAGGAAACTTGGCCCAAGCCTTTGGGGATGTGTGATGCAGCTGTATAGATGCTGAAGATGATGTTGTCACCACTTTCTCAAATACACAGGGTTCAAAATAAAACATCAAGCATTACTAACTAAAAGGTGGATCCCACATCATCAGGGATGGAGGGACCAATAACAGCACCACAACAATTATTCTTCTATGAACTCTGTGCTACACATTTTGTTGGTGTTTTACACACATTACATCATTAAATGCTCATCACAAACTGTCATATCGTGTTATTACCTCCATCAAACAGAAATCAAAGTCTTGCCGAAGCCACACAGTTAATAAGGGGCAGATCCTGGATTTTTGTGAGTCTCTATGAAGTCATGCGACTGTGACTTACACAGGATGCTGTGGGGCCCCTTGGAAACCTTGGATCAAGAGAACCCATTTCACAGAACTAACCATTAATCCATAGTTCAACAGGAGGTCTGGACTTGCATAAGACATCTGGATATAAAGAACATAAGAGTAAAAGTGAAAGAGATAACTAAAGGTCAACAGAAAAAAACATACCTCACACATATTGGGTACTTCTTGCTGTGTGCATTGGGTTCAATCAGAGATGTGGAATCAGTAGGATATGTACATACATGTGCACAGGCACATGATACAACCTAAAGGAATTATTACAGAGGAACTTACTCCAAGGAATTGGTATGTGCAGTCCCAAGTCCAAGGGTAAGCAGCAGGAGGGGGAGGTCAGCGGCAGTCTGGACCAGAAGGCAGGAACAAACCTTGTCTACAGGCAGTACTCAGGAGGGCAAGTACAGGGGGGAAGAAGCATTGAAGACCAGCTTCGGTTTTGAGTTTTTAGGTCAGGGAAGCTGAAACTCTTTCAAAGACCCTCCAACTGATTAATCCAGGCCACCTAGAACAATCTCACTTTGGATTAATCTACAGTCAAGTGATTAGGGATTTTAATCACATTTGCAAAGTCCCTTCACAGCAGCACCTAGCTTAATGTTTGGTTGAGTGACTGGGAAAAGATATGTGTAGGCTTCACTGTTCTAGTCTATCCTCCAGGGCTCGTCAGGGAATATCCCTGCAGATTGCCCTAACCAGAAACATGCTAGCAAGGCAATTCTGGGGACTGCAATTCAGCTGGCCAAGGTGACACACCAAGAAGCCATCACACTATACGTTTGGACCTGTGTTTCCCACATATCATGCATAGTCAAATGTTATCCTTATAACAGCACATGACGTAGGGATAGACGGATATGCAACCTGCCAGGAACAGAACAGAGCAGTGAACCCTCTGCTGGATGGGGAATGACTTCCCAACACACAGCCGGGATTGACCACTGGTCTCCAATCTCTTTCACATCAGATTCCTTTCGAGGCTCCACATGATTCTCAGGTCTACATTTTCGGAACACAGTGTATGAAGAGATCCATAGCCATTGTATAGAGAAAGCACAGATTTCTAGGATTTATGGAGGGGGAAATATGTGGATACACATATGGAAGTTTAGATTACTTTCATCTAACAAGGGGCATAGGATCAAATAAAAATGTTTTTCACCCATTTCAGTCTATTACTAGCCATTTTGTTTGTTTCAAAAAAAATCTCTTCTGTCTGAACATGCTTTTGTTTCCAGTAAACATTTTGTGTGGGACTAAGGACTTTGCAGAAAGAGACAGAGATGTGCTGTACAGATGTAATTCCAAGCACATTCTCTGCCTGCAGTTCATTTAACAGTCTCTACCTGTAGTAGAAATGGTGTTCTAAGGTGTAACTTATAATGACTGATGAATCACAGAGCTCCTCATAATACAGACTGTCAGCCACCTGTTAGAACACTACTGGATATACTTTTTTATTTTTTATTAGCCACAGGGTTAATATTTTAAATTCCTGATGTGTGTTTTTCAAAAGTCCGTAGATGATCAAAGCCTGCGGCAATCACTTGGGGTACCTCTGTGGTGCCTTCATTTTAATAAGGGATTCTTGGTACAGCATCTTTCTCAGAGGTTATCAGTGAGAGGACTGGGAGAGATGTTTTCAGATGTGGAGATTTTAGCTGGCACTTTCTTCATCTGCTCCTAGAGTCCAGGGGCATCTCCCAGCTATCCATCCTGGGGACATGCCTCACCCCCCCCACTCTGTTCATGATGGAGGGTAGGGTTCCTGATACTAGCGGCCAAGTGCCAGTGCTGGGAAGGGAAAATCTTCCCTGGAGCGGACTCCTGTGTTCTGGGATGTGCTGCCTGGAGTTTTATTTAGTGATGATTGTATTGAACCTGTTGTGCATGATTTAGAAGAGTTCCTGGTAACTACAGGAGAAAAAGCTCCATGGAAAATGTCTGTCTACCCCCATCCCCCAGGCTGTCACTTCCATGTCTTCGTAAGTGACTCCTGAGGACCTTCTCCCTCTTGCAAGTCTGTGGTGCGGTGCTCTGCCAGGGCAGCCATGTAGTCAGAATTGTTCAGGGTAATGAGGAGATTGCTAGAGAGAGGGATGATGAGAGGCAGTGAACACGAAGACCAATAGGTCAGACCCTGGGGCAGACTGTTGGACGGTACAAAGCAGCACCAAGTTTAGAATCCCCCTTGGCTCAGAGAAATCCTGGTGCCCCCTAGGTATTCCTGAGGGTCCCCAGGCAGCACTACACCTGGAGACAAAGAACAGAACATCAGAAATATGAATTTGTTTCCAATTGTTCTTTGCTAATTCACTTACTTATGAAGAGGAAAGAGTGCCTACCAAGGGTCACACAGGCCAGGGAACTGAGGATAAATCAATGAACAGCCTATGTGTTCCCTTCACTCATAGCCCTTATCATCTTGTTAATTACCAATTGTGAAAGGGGCCACCTACTAGAAACTAATGATGTAGATAGGGCCACGGGGCTGGCGTCTCTGAGGACACGATCACTCAAATTTCGAAAAGGAACTGGCTTGCTGAGAGCTGTGGGAAATGGTGTCCTTGCCAAAGGAACAATGAATGCAAAGTCCCTGAGAAAAGAAAAAGGCTGTTTTCAGAACGCAACTTGTTTTCAGAACTGAAGTACAACAGAGTGGCTAAAGGGAATTGTGCAAAGGGAAAAACAGAAAATGAGGTTAGACAGGAGGCAAAGAAAGGGCAGAACATGTGGGGGACATGGGGGTGCCGGCCACTGTGAAGGGACCGAATTTCACCCTAAGTTCTTTGGAATTAAGGATTCCATCATCAAGGGCTTTACTTAAAAAGGCATGTTGGGTGGAAATCTTCATGCTACATTACTGAGATTCAGAATCAATTAAGAGTGGAAAAGAGGAGGAGCACAGAGATGACGTAGGAGACGATGCAGCAACCTAGGCGATAGGTGAGAGTGGTCAACACCAAACAGGCCAAGGGAGAAGGGAGAACAACAGACTGAAGAGCCGTTATGAGAATGGAACCCACAGTGCTGGGCAGTGGCGTGGCCGTGAGCACGGTAGCCGAAGCACAAATCAAGGCTGACTCCGCTTGTGCGATACAGTTGGTTGGTCTCCTCCAAGACAGCTTTCTCTTTTGCAAGAACTGCTCTGAACACATTCCAAACTAGTTCTGCCTGCCTCCATTTTGCCCTTCTATAATTCAGTTCCCACAATGAAGCTATATATTTTATTACAATCCACACCCAATCATATCACTCATTTGCTTAAAACCTTCCTCTTGCACATGGAGTATAGCGTGCAAACATGCACCTGGCCTGCAAGGCCCCCATCACTCACATCTCCCCCAGTACTTCACACCTGTTCACTCTGCTCCAACCATACTAGCTTCTCCCACTCCACAGACCATCAACCGGGCTGCGTGGACCATGGCTGTGGGGGTGCTGCGGCCGAGTGGAGGTAACCGTCTTTGGCAATGAGAAGGTCAAGGAAAGAGTGACCCCATGCTTAATGCCATTAATATTGATGCTCAAGTGATGAGAATGTGATAGGGAGTGTCCAGGAGGACAGCAGGATACCCACACATTAGGGCAGTAAGTGGTCGAGGGGAATGGCCTGAGCCTGAAAGTAGAACTGTTTGAAGGTGAGGGAGAACAATGAGGAAAAGTAAACCTCAACCCCGTTTACTATCCCAGAAGTCGGGGATATGGGGGAGACCCAGTCAGCCTCTGTTGCAGAGGCTGCAGGGGAGGCATGGCCAGGAGATGAGCCCTGGGGAAAGGAGTTGGGAGCATAAGGGAGTTTGTTAATGATGGAAGTTCAGAGGTCATGGTGCAATAATTTGGTAGAAACTAGAGAACAAGCGCTTTATTGTGTCTCATTAAGAAGGTGTGTTACATTCAATTCCACCTCAGGCAGGAAAGGAGGTTACAAAGACCCTATGAGAGCCATTTCCCCACTGACAGCAAGGATAGTGCCCAAGGGTGTCCTTACCCTGGGTTGGGGTCCTCACTATGCCATGGAAGGTGGATGCCACATCCAAGGGTGGTAGGCAGGGCTACAAGGATGCACGGCTCAGCATCAAGGGAAAGGCCATTGCTCCTGGAGCCGGGGCACAGATGCAAGATAAAACAGCTGCTTCTTCAACACGGGCTTCATTTGGATTGTGCCTGTTAATAACGAAAGTCATGTACAAATAAAGAGTGACCAAGTATAAGAGCTTCATAAACTCATTTGGGAAGGAACCAGCAGGGAAGACAAAAAGCGCTGGTTCCAGGATCATCTGAGAAACAGGAAAACTCAGTCAGGGAAGAAAAGCTCTAACTGAGAATGCTTAAGCATTTAGGAGACGGGTTAAATTCTCAGGGTACTAACCCCGTACCAACTTGGTGAGTAACTTGTCTATCAGGCTGTGAAAGTATAGAATCTCAGTAGTTTCTGCAGCTCAACCTCTAACCTGACAGGGCTGTAATCCAACTGTGATTTTCAGTTGTTGATTGTTAGTTAAATACATTTATATTTCACTTATCTCTGGAAATCTTGCCTCTAAATGAAAAGCCAGTCAATGAAAAAATAGTTTTTCTAATTTTAATGGAAAAATTAATGAGGCATTCTAAACCATTTCCACAGAGAGAAAACATATATTGATTGATCAACGGAAAGAAGCTCATGGATATAACAAACAATTGGGAGTAATAATTTGTTCAGTGCTGGAATGCAAGGACGGTTTCTCATGTTTAACACAGGAAGAAACGTGATAGCGGATGTGGAGTGCTGTATGAGAAGTCATCCTTTGGAAAGTACATTCTTTCTGCACATTTCTTAATAATTTTCCATCTTCGTACAGTTTATGATTGTCTTACACTCAAAATGAACTTTAAAATAAAGTCATAGCAAAAAAATGGCTTCCAGATCCTGGTACTATGTGCAAATAATACACTTTGCACACAGACTGAAAGTTTTAGAAGAACCTTCTTTTACATCACTCTCTGAGCTCACAGAAGCAGAGCAAAACAGCTTATGCAAGAAACATGGCAGAAACTCAACTTGGTTCCACAGAGGGGTTCTGCCTAGAAAATGCCGCCTTGACTAAATTGGTTAATATGCCCTTGTCTTAAATGATAATATTGAAATATCATTTTGTGTATCATTTAGTGTTATGTATATGAAAATGAAATTATGTTACCCGAAAATAGTCATCCAGAAAGTGGTATAATTTTTCAAGAGCGGTTAGGTTAAAATGTGGTTATATAACTTAGTCACTTCTTATAGTAATTCTGTAGTATTCTGACAATGCAGAGAGAATCCCTCGGTATTCTCAATTATGGTCAAACAGGCCTAAGAGAAAAATGCTCTAGCATATCAAAACATCAAATAATTAGCCTTTTGCCTCTTCCCAAAGTTTAAGCAATTTTGTTTTTTCTTTCACATGTTTAAGAATTTTGAGATCTAGCCTAAAACTGAAGATTCATTTCCACCATGTCACATTAACTGTGGTACTTTCTTCTCCTTGAGACTTTGTAGCAGGATGGCAGCGGACATCAGTGCTCATGGAAGAACCATGGTGCCTGCTAGACACAAGGGCATGGGACAGAGCCAATAAGTGAATCTGACTCCCAGGCAGTGCAGGGGCTTTGGCCATGAGGAGAGAGTCACCTGACTGAGGAAATTCCAGCAAGGGTCCTACCTAACTAGTCAGTGAAAGTCTTTATGGTAGTTGAAGAAAACGAGTGCCTTTTGTTAGAACCTCAAACGTCAACCTTTCTTTTTACATATTTAGGAGGTAGTGTTTCTAGAGCTGATCAGCCATAGTGGCATATCATGCAGAAGATGCTGAAGAAAATCCCCACAGGAAGAAAGTAAGAAAGAACTTCCTGATTAGTAGGTTAGCAAAGCAACAGTAGGTAAGAGAAATGGGTGGGGGAGGAGTAGTAGCACTCATGTTACACGTATGGAGAAAGAAGATCCCAACCAAGAGCTCCTGGTGGCTAACTGGGCTCAAATTTAAAAATCAGAACCTATCAGCAGTTTTTACACAGGTGCCTCTCACATAACCTGTACTTCAGGGAGAAGCTTGTACTGCATTTCCACCATCTGAGCCAGCCTCTATAAAGGAGTTCCTACAATTGTATTTTAACCAACAGAACTGAAATTTTCCACATATAATTCAAGCTGTGCAGCTACTTCTCCATTAGCATCTTCACTGACTAGTCAGAGCAGCTCCATGCTGACCATCTGGACAGTACCTCTTGGACCAATCAAACCAATCAAACTGTGAAGACTTGGAGTCCTCATTTGCATGAGGATGAAGGAATCAGGGACCAGACACAGGGACTTCTCTATAAATCAGCTCCTGTCTGGCTTGGGAACACATTTTCCCTTTCCACCAAAGATGGAGGGCTGTGTTTCCCCTGCTGGAGCTGAAACACCCAAGACATCTCGCCAAACCAAAGCAGAGCAGGAGAGCAGAGCTGTCTGGCTGGAGATGGGCCTCTCTGAGGGCCACCTCACCCCAGGGCCACAGCACAGCAGTGTTGTTCCACAGCTGTACTGTTTCATAATTGAGCTGTATCACGACTGAGCTGTTCCACAGCCAGGCTGTTCACAGCCATACTCTATCACAATTGAGCTGTTTGTGCTGAATAGTTTCCTTCTTCACTGCACCCCAAACTGTAGATTCCTGTCGATGTTGAAGTGGTGCCAATGGCCATGGGTTAACACACATCAGCAAGCTGTGAGCAATGCATGAAAATAGGAATCTCCAAACAGCATCTCAGCTCTTACAAGGTGCGGCAGGTAAAGATGGATGCCGCCAGCTTCACGCTCTGCATAACCTGGAAGTCATCCTCTGCCTTAAGACTTGCTCACTCTTTCTGGGTATTGAGATGTTGACTGATTACTTATGTTAAAAATCTTGGTTAATACCCTTTGCAAAAGCCATCTGCTAAATTCACTAAGGCCCTGGAAGAAAATCAACCTAATTAGAAAAAAATTTTTCTCCTAGCCCTTGAAAAATTATAAAAAACTAATGTCATACATATGTCCAATTTCTGATGTTTTCCAATTGCTGATACAAGATTTTATCTGTTACCACGGCAACTAAGAGCTTTATACATGTTTTTCTAGCCTCTGATATTTCCCAGAACGTATCTGCCTTTCAGGATTTCTTCACTAATTTTGAGCTGAAACTAGTAAGATAAGTCTATTTGGTTTGTACATGTGCTTGCCATGTGCATGTGTTAGGGAGGTGTAATTGATGCCTTTGTTTTTCAATATCAAGCACTTTAATAATTTTTATCTTTAATGTGTACGTTAAGCACACCCATTCACTCAGCTCAGCATCTAGTTAAATCATCACCTATGCTCTCATCATTTTTCTCTGAATTGAGAAATAATCATTAATGTGCGTGTTCACTCCAGGCCCCCGTGATGATCAGACTGGGTTGATCAAAACTCCTTGGCTTAGTGAGAACCTCTGCAGGACAGTCAAAGCAGGGCTTTACGTGACATTTACAGCCTTAGTAATTTATATTAAAAAATAGTAAAGCTAAAAATGACGAGCAAAATGTCTAAATTAAGTAATTAGTAATGAAAAACAAAATAAACCCCAAGGATAATAAGCATGGAAATAAAAATATCTAATAGAAAATCAACAAAGCAAAACTTCCTTCTTTGAAAATATGTACAAAATTTGATGATTAAATATCTGGCTTACCAAGGAAGTCCCACTTCCCCTCCACTGTCGGGTGGGGTGTCAGCTTCCATGCATTTTAATGTCTCATATGATTTATTGTTAATTAAATGTAATTACTAATAGATGAATTTTATTAATCCTGGATGAATTTTGTAAACCTCCACTTTGTATTTCTATCTTCTCCCATGGTCTCACCTCACAGTGTTTGCAGTCGAACAGAATTCTCCTTTTAACGTGTTTTGATCTGAAAGATGACCTGTGATCATTTGCGTCTTTCTTTTTAATCTTTTGCAGCTATGACACGACTAGTGCTTCTGTTAGAAGGACAGGATGCATTGTTTGCTGATAAATTAAAGTGGATCTGGACACCAGCAGTTAAAGACAGCTCACTTTTCCTGATGGTGGGAGACAGACTTGACCCTACATTCCTGCCACCCATTTGGTATACAAGCTGGTTGTGGCCCAGCCACCAGGCTACCTTTGGTAGGCTCTATGATTAAATTAAACATGGAAAATTAAAGTTTAGATATATGTGAAATATGCATAAAAAATGGAAGTTGACCAATTCTTCCATAGGCTGGGCATATTTGTTGCAGCATTTTTCTCATGTATAATGTACTATAAGTCTACAAATATTTATTGCATTGCTAAGCAACATTTTAATTTTTGCAATTAAGTGTTTTGTTTTACAATTGTTTTGCTGCCATGAGCTAAAACAATTATAAAGTTTATGTTTAATTAAAAATAATACACAAAAATTATATCTCACAGTAAGATTGATGATGAATAGTTCCCTAGCACAAAGGGTTTGTTAGCATTGACCATCACCATGGTGACTATAGTGACCGCATGGCAAGGAAAAGTGATGACATGGCAGTTAGAGAGTTAAAAGTCAGTAGAAGACCAAACCTGTAAGTGAAAATTGAACATGTCTTCGGAACATGTGTTTGCATAGCATGCTGTGAAAAAAGTATTTTCATTTAGGTCAAATAAATGTTTTCACTTTTAATTTGAAGTTTCCTTAACATGTACAAAAAGTGAGATGTCATGCAGGGTGTCATGCAGGTTCTCAGCTCCTGCTCCCCAAATAAGAACGCAGGATATGGTGAGGCCAAAAAGGAACACCCACGGAGCCATAGGTAGGGGAGTCACACCACTATATTCTCGCTGGTGGCTGGGTTGGAGACATAGGGAGCAAACATCCGCCAGTACCCCAACAAGGGGTCTTCCTGCACCCCAGTCTCTCTGGCGGCCCGGGCGAGGCACACGAAGTAGGATCCACACAATCCGCAATCCACCGTGCACTTTTCTGCCTGCCAACCAACCTCACTTGCCAACTGCACTCCATGCCTCTCTACAGTCCGCAATCCGCAATCCATACTTGCCAGCCACCATCCGCTGCTAACATAGCCATGGCAGTTATATTAGTGGCCAATGGCTCACTGGTTACAGTTGACGGCCAAATAGCCTCAGCTGGTGGCCATCTACTACCCGAGCCAGCACCTTTCCACGTGAGGCCAAGAGCCTGAACACTGCACTCCTGGCTCTGTCCCAACCTGAGGCATAGCAATAAATATTTGGCTTCAGTTAGCAGAATAATATGGTCAATGATTAAATGATGTCAAATTTCTATCCGTGCACTGGATGCTACAAACAGAAAATTATTTAATCTCAATACCCATTTGATATTGTCATCTAACCCATATAACCAAAGTAGTCTTTTGGAAGTTTATTCTGTTAAGGTAAAGTATCTGATATTATGTGAATTTTACTAGGGTTTGAGTTTAAAAGTTCAACCATGAGAATAAAAATATTTGTGTTTGTGATAATAATAAGGAAAATTTTGGCGGTGACAAGTTTCATGTTAAAAACAATAATTATGAAAAATAATTATCATTGACATTCATTATTGTTCAGCTTCAGCTTCAAGTGTACACTGCAGTGGTTAGGTACCGACAGGCCCTAAAACTATTAAAGAAACTTAAACAACGGTCAAAACTTTTTGACAAAGAAAAACACTGGTTTTGTAGGTGAGTTCTACAAAATTCTTATCTGATAGACCATTTCAATTCATACAAACTTTTTGAAAGAATAGGGAAAGATGACTTGTCAATTTATTTTGTAAGGCCAGTATAATAATGGAGCAAACCTGACAAGTACAGTACAAGAAAAGAACATTATAGGCTTATTTCCCTCATAAATATCAATGCAATTATCCTAAACAACATTTTAACAATACATATCCTACAGTGAATAACAATGATAGTACACAGTACCCGTGACTCGGTAAAGTGGAAAAACCCGGCAAACACTAATTTAGCCAACTGATCAAGGTCAACATCATCTGTGATAAGTCATGGTGACAGCATGTGCCCTTGATAGGATGTATTGAGAACGGCATTTACTTCTGTGCTCCTCTTCCCCCAAACCCATAACTCCAGATAAACTCAAACTGAGGGACATTCTACAAACTACCTGATCAGTATTCTAAAAACTGCCAAGGTCATTAAAAACAAGGAAAGCCTGAGGAATTGTTAGAGCCAGGAGGAACTTTGTAAGACATGATGACTAAATGTAACATAGTGTTCTGGATAGGGCCCTGGGACAGAAAAAGACCATCAGGGAAAACAAAAAGCCTGTTAAAGTATGAATAAAGTATTAAGCATAATTAATAACAAGAAAAGGACCTCTGTTCATCAAATCAAAAACAAGAACCCTTAAGGAAGGTGCACATGTGAATGTAAAACTGGTAGGATGTGTTCTGCATCAGGCAAAGATCTCAAATGGCCCTAAATTCCCAGTCCCTGCTGGACACATCCCTTCTCCACTCATTTATTTAAACACTAATCTTGGTGCTGCTGTGAGAGGAAGGACCAATTTTTTTGCTGTGAAGGACCAATGTGATCAAGGTCCCACATCTTACCAAGTGTGGGGAGGTTATCCAGATGGGCCAGCATTAACCAGGTAAGCCCTTTCTGAGATTCCAGCTAGTTGTAGAAGAGGAAGGCAGACATACACTCCAGCTGGCCTGGACTAAGGCAGACACCCTCCTTGTGAGCTGCCTTCAGCGCCACAGGGCAAAGGACTGTGAGCAGCCTCTAGGATCTGAGAATGGTCCCTAGGTAACAGCTAACACGCTAATGGGGAAGTCATCGCACAGCCACAGGAAGTGAACTCTGCCAAGAGGATCTGTGTCAACTAAGAAGGGCTGACACCTGGGTTTCCACCTGTGAGACCCTGAGCAGAGAATCCAGCCACGCCGCACTGGATTTCTGATCTACAGAAACTATAAAGTGATCAATTTCTGATGCTATGAGCCACTGTGTTGTGGTAATTTATTATGGAGCAAATAGAAAAGTAATACAATTAAAATAATAAAGAACGAGAACTAAATGGTTAAGTAACAGAAGAACTTCCAAAGATAAGAATGGCATTTCATAAAGGAGAACACATACATGGTCAGCAAATGTAGAGGTGCCAAAAAGATATATACACATTTTAAGAAAGGAAAAAAACTGTATTAATTGTAATACTCAATATATACCGATAGCAAAAGATGAATACAAGTCATGTTTGACTTCTGCAATTACAAGAGGTGCTCAAAGTGGTTACCATCAGAATCCAGACACTTCTAATTATGGCAAACTACTGCTTGAGCATAGATAACATCCCTTAAAATGTATATATATGTTTCTTGACACCCCCAGTGTATTAAGTATATATTTAACGTCTTTAATGGGAATGCAAATGCAATGTTGATGAAATAATATTTTATACCTAATAAATTGCCATTACTTGAGAAACTTGTCAATACTTAGATTTGTAGATAATGGGAATCAAGAATCTCTCACTCCTTGTATGTAGAAAAGTAAATTGGTATAAGCACTTTAGAAAACAATCTAAAATTATGTTATAAAGTTAAGGATTTGCATGTCTTATTAGGACTAGGGAATTCTGCTCCCAGGAACATACTTAAAATAAATTCTTGCAAGTGTGCATCAGGAAACATGTATAAGAAGTTCACAGCACTGTTTTTATTAGAATCCTCTTGGAAAAAAAACACAAAATGTCCATCACCAGAGAATGGACAAGTCAGCTGGTGTACTCACACAATGGAACATCATATAAATTATATAATAATTGCAGGTTCACAAAGCCATGTGGATCAATTCAGCAATAGAGCATTGCGTGGAAAAGCCTCAGAAGGCAAAATGTAGCATGCCATTATTTGTGAAGTGAGACAATTATGAAAAATACATTTTCAAAGATTTTAAGAATGTTTTTATATTACAGTTATATTTTTTGAAAGCAGCAGAATGATGAACACAAGTTTTCGTACTTGGAGTTACCTCGGGTGGGAGTAAGCAGAAATTTTGGATAGGAAATATGTAAAAGATAATCAGTGTTCTAGGGAATCATTTAAACATGGGTTAATGTGTTCTGGTTATATTGGAATGAGAGAGATGATGGGAGGGAGGAGAGAGAGAGGGAGAAGAACTATGCGTGGGTCCACAATGAAAGCAGCATAATGAACAAATTAGCATGATAGCAATTCAGTACACTCATGCTCCAAGGGCCGTTTGATGACATCCTTTCCAACCAACACATTTCAACTGCCTCAGTGAGCCAGAGGACTTGGCTAAGTTGGCCTTTTTCTGCACAGAAATGCAGAAGCCTGCTGCCCCCAGGATTAAGTTACTGAATTGATGCAGTAACCTAATAAAAAACGTGTGGTACTGTTTAGATTTTGACTCAAATGAACTGACTACAGTATGCAGGTATTTAGGAGATAATTGAGCAAATTTGAGATCAGACATTATTACAGAAATAATATTAATTTTATTGTACTGGTTATTTGAGAGAATCCCCATAGTTTGACTTATTTTTTACATATTTCATGCATACTTTTCTGAATCTATAAAAATGTTCACAATAAAAAGTAAAAGAAAAAGCAATTGAAGAGTTGAAATACAAAGGAGGCTCCATTTTAAGTCTAAGCTGATATTTCCTTTCTCTCCACAATTCACTCTATTCTAATGCCTTTAAAATAGTTGCCTATTTAATTCTTAGTGACATTTTTTCTGTTAAATCATGTGCAAGGTACACGTATGAAGTCTGACAAATTCTTGAACTTGTTGCAACAATGTTACTAACTTTTTTTTATATTAGAGGGATTATCCATTATGAATTTGTACCAACTGGACAAACAAGTTAACCAAGCTTACTATTTGGAAGTGCTGGAAAGGCTGCGTGAAAAAGTTAGACGACCTGAAGTTTTTGTCAAAAATTCATTGCTCTTGCATTCATCGAAAATGCACTAGCTGACACGGCACTGTCTGTGAGGGAGTTTTTAGCCAGTAAACAAATAACTGTATTGGGACACCCTCCCTATTCCCCTGATCTGGCCCCCAATGACTTCTTTCTTTACCTGAAGATAAAGCAAATGTTGAAAGGAAGACATTTGGATGACATTCAGGACATCAATGGTAATACGATGACACCTCTGATGGCCATTCCAGAAAAAGAGTTCCAAAATTGCTTTGAAGGGTAGACTAGGAGCTGGTGTCAGTTCATAGTTTCCCAAGGGGAGTGCTTCGAAGGTGACTAGTGATATTCAGCAATGAGGTATGTAGCACTTTTTTTAGGATGAGTTCGCGAACTTAGTTGTCAGACCTCATACATAACTATCATTCACATACATACGTACAAAGTTTTCATTGCATTCACATAGTAGGCACCTTAGCGATCAATACATAGGAAAGTTTACATCTCAATTATCTAAAAAATGAAAACTAATCATCGATTGAGGCATAATGATAATTATGGTATCAATTTTTTTTATTTATGTCCTCTTGGAGAGCAACTAAAGTTTTTAGATATACATATAGTATCTCAAAAATATTGAGAACTTAAAAAAAAAAAAAAAACATGGAAGAGTCCAAGATGACTTATAGAATTAATGGGTAGCATTTGGAACTGCTTTGAGGATCTCATACAAAAACATGAACTATCTACCTAAAAAAATGCACATTTGTCTGTACCTATAAAAACTATTTTCCTGGATTCCTGGAGGATTATTTTCAAGAGATTCAACTCTTTTCAAAATTGAGTTAAGTCAGGAACAATTCTCATTCTCCCAGCCCCATTATTTTTTCATCCAGGTCTGAACCCCGGACCACAGCCAGGGTAGGACAAAAGCCAAAATAAAAAGGAAAGTTTCTAGAAATAGAGAATTGTGGCCATTTAAATAGATCTTCACCTCTTGTTACCTGACCCTCTCTTTTCCAGCAGACCTTCCTCCCTCAACCTGCTTAAATCACATTTTCATAGAAAGGTACTAGGCAAAGCTCACATATTTTTCTTCTCCCTGTAGTTGCTATCAATTAACTACGCGTTCCTTAAGAAAATGAAAATGAAAAACAAAAACAAACAAAAAAACTCCAACTAGATTGTTTTGCTGTCTCAAGTGGGTTTTCCACGTCATTAGGGTGAAAGGTGTTCTTCTCAGCACGGTGTTCTAGAAGCAGATGATGGCATTTTCTTCTCTAGTTTTTGGAAGCAGATTAACTTTTATTTTCATAAACTTGTCTATGTTTTCAAAGAAATGTAAGCTTAGAAACAAAGGAAATATATCTCATTTACCTGCAAATCAAATCATAAAAATCCTTAAGTTCTTGGCTCTCATAGTTCTTTGTACCAATCCCCTTCGCATCCACCTTTTTTTTTTTTTTTTTTAATGCTTTCCGTGCTTTCAAAGTATTAAAGAAAGACATGAGGAATGAGTTGGAAACTTTCATAGAATAAATCCCTATTGTCCAGACTAGTCAGCAATTGATTTGCTTTAAACTGTTCTGTTTCTCTAGGTCTCAGGTTTAATCAGAAGATATTGGAGGGAGAGGAGCAGAGAAGAGGAAATCAGGTTTTTCTTTTTTCCAACATTTTGTATTTGACCTCATATTTCCCCAAATAGCAAAATACTAACCCTAAGCACAACAATCTCATCAAAGAACAGAAGTGTAAATTATAGGTGAGAATATGCTATGCATATTAAAATGACACACATATAGAGACTTTAAGGATGTATGTGTATATAAATTTAATTGTTATTTCCAAAAACATTCCCTCATATTTCAACATTTCTGAAATTGGGAATGACTTCCATTTTATAATCTGGGGCAAATTGGATTTGATGGAATACGAATATGATGGATCCAATACACGGGCAGATATCAATATTCTTTCTTAACTCTGAGCACTTCACATATGAAGAAGCGGAATTGCCATGAACAGAGTTTGATGCTCAACCCTGAGGCTGGGTTTATTCATGTCTTGCTACTCAGGTTGTGGTCTGCAAACCAGCATTAGCGTCACCTAGATTCTGTTGGAAATTTAGAATCTCAGGGCCCACCCCTGACCTACTGGCTCAAAATCTGTGTTGTATCAAGATCCTCAAAAGATTTGTGGGACATTGTTTGAGAATCACTGCTTGAATAGTTCTAAAGTCCAACCTTACAACCCATGGAGTCTTCCGTCTACCTCTAAACCCTGCTTCAGAAAGTCTTTTCCCTGAGAGCAGCTATGAGTAAGCATTTCCAAATCCAGGTGCTCCAGCATGGTCTCAGGATTGTTTCAGAGACACTAGAGTCTTTATCTAGATTTCAAAAATTTATCCTCTTCACAAATTATGGATGGAATATACCAGTCACTCAATGGTGAGGATGATAAAACAAAGCAGGTAGCCCCAAGACAAAAATGAGTTCTAACCCAAACCTATAGTTATCTCCAGGGTTTCCACGGAAATTACATTAAAGAACTTCATATCCCTACACATTGCTTGTTACATCAAACTGGAATTCACCCAGGACAGTCCACCCTTCTGATTTGTTACCTCTGGGATGTAGGCTAGGAATCAAAAATCACAGTGGGAACTGCTGCCATTTAACTGGGGGTCCTTAAACACAGGTATTATGGAATCCTGGGGGGACAGAGGCCCCATACTTAATCCCCAGAGACAAGATGGGCACAGTGACAGGAATGGACAGCAGCGCCAAAGCAGTAGCCAGAAGGTCTGATTCCTGGAGACCCATGCTGTTGGTAGGTTGACCCTGGTGTCCCTAGAACTGAAATGGAGGGGTGGCTTGCTGAATAGGCATCTGTGACATGCTAGTTCTGTATAAGCAGAAAAGCTCTTGACCTAGTGAACAGATGTGTGACTTGAACCATGAAAACACAGTTCTCGCCTCGCAATCAATTTGGAGACTTGAGTCAGTTCATAGACTGAGAACCCCTTGAATGAAAGGGAGACTGAATTCCCTTGAAGAAGGATCTTGCTACACCACTGAAAATGTATACTGTTAATCTTCCTACCGGCCTTCCTCAAAGGGACTTATGACCATTTACCAGGATAGCTGTGCATCAGTGAGGGGGGGATAGTACACTTTTGAGGGATTACTGGACACTGGCCCTGAGCTGACACTAATTCCTGAAGACATAAAACATCACTGTGGCCTACCAATCAGAGTAGTGGCTGATGGATGGAATTTTGGCTCAGGTCCATGTAACATTGGGTCCAGTGGGTCCTAGACCCCAAGTTGTTGTCGTTTCCCAGTTCCAGAATGAATTCAGATAGGCTCCACAATTGGCACAGCTCTCACACAGGAGTTGAGATTAAGAAACTTCCAGAGTGCTGTGGTTACATTGAGGCACATGGTTACATCTTAGAAGCCAGGCAAGTAATTGCAGCACGTGACCAGGGTTAAGACGCTTTGCTGTGGACAGCGCTTGGGTGAGGAAGCATTCATCATGGAGGAGCTTCTACACCCAGCTGCACATTAGACTCCCCCGAGGAGATAGAAGCATAGGTGCTGAGACCTGCCCAGATCGCAATCTAAGTGAAGACTGAACTGGAATTGCACTTTGCAGCCAGAGACTCACCAGCTCGTAATTCTTATTCTGTTTCCTTTTATTTCCTGGATGCCACCTTAGTAGCAGACATAGCACATGCTTGTCCCAAGGCAAACAGGATGTGGGTCTATCCACATGCCTCCTGACCCTGCTCCTGGACAGTCTGACTTCTGTCGTGGACACATCTTAGCTTTTCCTATGCTCATGCTCACACATATGAGGTCTGACAATTCAGTTCACAAACTTGCCACCATGCGCTTACATTGGCAGCACTGTACAAACAGCTTGGTAAGGTTTCATAATCTTGGCATATCAGTGTCTCACAGCTGTGTTCGTGCCAACGTGTGGTGGTGTCTTGCTGAGAGGCGTTATTATCGTTGTTGCGTGTTTTTGAGTGGCATCGTGAGAATGTCTGAGCTTGAATTACAGCAATGAACAAACTAAATTTCTTGTTAAACTTGGTAAGAGTGGAAGTGAAATCAGGGACATGTTAGTGAAGATTTATGGGGTTAATGCCATGAAGAAAGCAGTAGAGTACAAATGGATTAAATATTTTTCTGTGGGGAGAGAATGCATCACTGATGAAGAGAGGTCAGGACAGCCAGTAACGAGCAGAACTGATAAAAACTTTGCAAAAATTCATCGAACTGTGCGTCAAAATTGTTGGCTGACTATGAGAAGCATAGCAGACCAAGTAAACATCAATAGAAAAACAGTTAGGAAAATCTTAACTGAAAATCTTGGCATGAGAAAAGTGTTTACCAAAATGGTTCCGAAGGAGCTCTTGCCTCACGACAATGCACCAGCTCACACGGCACTCTCTGTGAGGGAGGTTTTAGCCAGTAAACAAATAACTGTATGGAACACTCTCCCTACTCACCTGATCTGGCCCCCAATGACTTCTTTCTTTACCTGAAGATAAAGGAAATATTGAAAGGAAGACATTTTGATGACATTCAGGACATCATGTGTAATACGATGACAGCTCTGATGGTCATTCCAGAAAAAGAGTTCCAAAATTGCTTTGAAGGGTGGACTAGGCCCTGGCATTGGTGCATAGCTTCCCAAGGGGAGAACTTCGAAGGTCACCACAGTGATATTCAGCAATGAGGTGTGTAGCACTTTTTCTAGGATGAATTTGTGAACTTAGTTGTCAGACCTCGTATACATGTTTTGGGTTTACTGGCCTATTTTTTTTTCTCATATTGTGGCTATATTTTGCACACTAACATATACCTTGCTTGTTTCACATCACATTATATCGTGGATGTTACTCAGTCTACCCAACATTTGTCCATCAATTGTACACCTTTTACAGGGGCATGAAAGCCCAGGCCCCACTGGCCAACAGGCCATTGGTCTCCCAGGAGCGGCCCCATGACGTGAAGGGGCCTGAGCACACATGACACAGGCTCCTCTCCTCACCCTGTCTCCTGGCTCCTAGGACAATCTCCCCTCACAGCTTACTGCAGCACAGAATGGGGGGAAGAGATAGAGAGGACCAGAGAGGGTAACAAACAAAGGAAATAGTGCAGTATAGAAAATATTTAATTCAATGTTCCTTGGAAGAGACTGTTCAGGCTACTTTGGTATGAGCTAGTGATATGCAGTTCAGTACTAATAAGAATTTTGGAATGTATAGAATGTATAGGTTGCTTTTTGGGAGGATGTATAATTGAATGTGGACTGTAGGAAATTTATAGTAAATAAAATATTAAATTAAGTCTCCATTGACGTTTTAGTCTCATTTTAGCCAACGGATTTTATTTTTTTCCCCATACCATTTACTTATACTGCAAATATAACAATATAAAAACATAAAGGAAATTTTAAAATGATAAAAATAACCAATTATCCCACTACAAAATTAAATAATTAATTTTAAAGTGATTTTGTGATTGTGTCTGTCATGTCAGTAATTTATTGCACATTTTTTTCATTTCGATAATTGGCTTTTGAGCAGAAATTGAACATTCCAACCTCTGTGATGATTTATAGGGACAGATGTTCTGGGAGATTAATGTAATATGTTGTGCACTAACTTCTTTGGAATAAATCTATTAAGAAATTGTTGAGAAAACTGTAGACAAATTTCATTAGAAGGCACCAGTTCCCTTCTTCAAACAGTTCCCTTCTTCAAACAGCTCTCCTTCCCCAAACAGGCAAAGGGAAGGTATAAAAGTAACAGCTTTTGCCTCAGTCACTGGGCACCCCCATTTGGGACCCCTTCTCACTTGGGAACTCTGATTCCTTTGCTTTCAATAAACTCTCCTCTTTAAAAAAAAAAAAAAAAGCAAGAAAGAAATTGTTGAGTATTATTAATGGATCAATTTTGCAACTCGAGCTAGCACAGTGTTAGTATATTAATAAATTGTGAAAAATAAAACTTTTACATCAAATTAATGTTTGCAGAGATGTTCAATTTGCCTGCACTGTGTTGGCTCAGAGAACTGCAGAAAACCTAACTGCAGTTAACCCAGCTGTGTACACTTGAGCTGGCCATGTGCCCTCCACGGGCCTGTGCTTCCTTGCAATAAAATGAGGAACTAGATTTGATGAGCTCTACTCTTCATGTCACATCTCAAATTCTGTAAACCTTGTTACTCTAGAAATAACACATCAAATTTTAACATATTGCACCCTGGACACATAGAGTAGGAAACACCAATAACAAATGAAATCCTCTTTTACATGTTTAAAAAAAAAGTGAAAAAGAAGGAAAAGTTAAGGTAATATTGGCAAACTGGACAGTTAAGAGGGTTTAAGTAGCATGACAAAATGTGGGGAAACCATGTGACTAAGAAACTCGGTGTGCTCCTCAGGAGAAGAAAGCAATGGTTTGGGGCAGAGGTGTATAGAGTTTGCCTTCAGACATTTCAAATATTGTCAAAACAAGCAGATTAAACTTCCTCAATGTAATTACAAAAGAAGAATTCGAACCGATGGATAGGCTAAGACAGGCAAATATTAAATATCAATTTTTTTAAATCCTTAAATAGTACACCAGTTCCAAAAAGGAATCAGTTTCCTTTGAAACAATGTAATAGTAGTTGCAAAATTACCAGTATTTGTGGAGAAATATTTTTAATCGACTTAGAAGTCAAATGAAGTGACCCTGAAGTTCCTTCCAATGCTAAGATTCAGTTTCTTATATTCTTCTGACGAGAGAATGTTGTAATAATTTTGTGTTGAATTTTAAATACCCACCTGTCTTCCAAAAAAAGGAAAACAGAAAAACTCAAAGATTAAGTCTTTCCCTTTGAGTTAACACTGAAAGACTGTCTTTTTCCCTTTGAGTTATTTCTAATTGTGGTAAAAAAAGCAAAACCAAAACCAAAATTTGCCATCTTAATCATTTATAAGTGTACACATCAGTAGTTCTCAGTATATTCACATTGCTGTACAACAGATCTTTAGAACTTTTTCATCTTGCAAAACTGAAATTCTATAACCATTTCCCCCTCCCTCAGCCCCTGGTAACCACCATTCTACTTTCTGTTTCAATGAATTTGACTACTAGATAGTTCATATATATGGAATCATACAGTATTTGTGTTTTTGTGACTGGCTTATTTCACTTAGCATAATGTCTTCAGAGTTTACATGTTATAAAATGTGACCAGATTTTCTTCATTTTAAGGCTCAATAATATTGTATTATTCGTATATACCACTTTTCTTGATTAATTCATTTGTTGATGGACATTCAAGTTTCTTCCTCTTGACTACTATGAATAACGCCGCAATGAACATGGGTGTGCAAATATCTCTTTGAGATCCTGATTTCAATCTTTTGAATATATATTCAAAAGTTAGAATGCTGTAGGAAATGGTTAGTGTATATTTTTAATTAAAGTATAGTTATACAGTATTATATTAGTTTCAGGTGTATACAACATAGTTATTCAACATATATATATACTTAAAAAGTAATCACTACACTAAAGTGTAGTAGCAATCTGTCACCATCCAAAGGTTATTATGATTTTATTGATTCTATTCCTTATGCTTCACATATCTGTGATTTATTTATTTATTATTTTTTAATTACAATTATTGGGGTGACAATGGTTAGTAAAATTATATAGGTTTCAAGTGTACATTTCTACAATACATCATCTATGTATCACATTGTGTTTCATCACTCAGAGTCAGTTCTCCTTCCATCACGATATATTTATTTTATAACTGGAAATTTGTACTTCTTATTCTCCTTCACCGTTTTTGCCCATCCCTCGCCATTCCTTCTCACAACCATCAGTTCGTTCTCTATATCTATGAGTCTGTTTCTGTTTTGTTTTGTTTGTTCATTTGTTTTGTTTTTTAGAGGGTAAGGGGGATCGAATATATGGTGATGGAAGGAGAACTGACTCTGGGTGATGAACACACAATGGGATTTATAGATGATGTAATACAGAATTGTACACCTGAAATCTATGTAATTTTACTAACAATTGTCACCCCAATAAATTTAATTAAATTAAATTAAAAAAAATAGATTCCACATATAAGTGAAATTATAAAGTAGATGTCCTTTCTGTCTGACTTGCTTCACTCAGCTTACATATACTAGATAGATCCATTTTTTACACTAATAATAACATTCTGTTTTTCTTTTTTGATAATTATCTCTAACTTATTCAGATAGACACATTTTTTAATAACTTGAAAAGCTTATTCATATCTATAGCTTCATCCTGAATTAAATGATTACTTTAGCATGCCCGTACCTCTTTCTTCTCTCCTGTTACTCACAAGATTACTCTATGGCTGTTTTCCAAACTTTTAGCTCTGAATTGCCATAGATACATCTTTGAGTTCAGGATGACTTCACCATTTTAAAACCGTCATCCAAAAACTTCTTTGATTATAAATACCTATCAATGTAAAGATCATATTTATTTATGTATTTATTTCTAAAATATATTCTGCTTCTTTTAATAACACAATATTTAGACTAGTGTATTCACATATGGGCAGAACTCAAAACTCAGATTAGAATTATGAATTCAGTGTTTTTCTTCCTAAATTCAAAGGCTTTTTCTATGCCACCCTAGGATGAATGGAGTCTACTTTAGAAAGCTCAGTAAACCTCCCTAGGTTACTCATGTATCCTTATTCTTAGTCATATTATTCATACCCCTGTGTATTCAAAGATGTACTACGTTCTCTCGGAAATCAAGAGTGTTTTCAATGACAATCTATGTTCTCTATTTATTCCATGTTGCTGTTGAACATTCTGATGTAAATCTGAATCTTTCTCCTTTTTATTATTTGTCTTTATCTCAGGAAGCTTTCTGAATTCCTTTCATATTTGAATATTAAATTTTTCCTGTGTATGTATTACTTTTTCTTTTTCTCTTTTCTTTGTCTTACCAATAAGAGGTCTTATAAAAGGTTAAAAGATAAGCAACAGATAGAACAAACTATTAATTTTCTGGTAGAAAAATGGGTAAATAATATAAATAGAAAATTCACAGAAGAATAAAAGTAAATGTCTTAGAAGTAATTGAAAATATGTTTGGACTTACCTGTAATTAGTAAAATACAAATTAAAATGAGATAAACTTTGCCATTCATCACATTGTCAAGAATCTTAAAAGTGAAAAACTTCTACTGTGGGCTAAGATGTGGTCAACGTTTTGACCTCATTACTTCTTTTTTGTGAGGATAAATTGATAAAATTGTATTGGAAGATTATTTAGCAATATATTATAAAAGGGAAAAAAATCCACATGACTTTGAATCAGCAATTTTCCTTTTACAAATCCATCCAAAAAAAAATAAAATTACACACAGAAAAAATATATATACATAGGCATAAAATCAGTCAAATAGATAATAAACTTAAAACTATGAAACTCAAAAGGAGTAAATCTTTGTGATCTTAGGTTAGGCAGTTTTCTTAGCTATGACACCAAAAGCTCAAGAAATAAAATAAAATATATATTGGACTTCATCAAAATTATGAAAAATTTAATGCTGTAGAGAATGCCGTAAAGTGAAAAAATGACACACAAAATAAAGAATATTTGAAAGTCAAATATCTGAGAAGTGTTTCTAGAACTTTTTGTACCTGGCATTTATAAAAGCTCTTACCAGTCAATAAAACAAGGACATATAACCCAACTAAAAATGGGCAAAGAATCACAACAGATATTTCTACAAATAAAATATACAAATGGCCAATAAGCCCATGAAATGATGCTCAACATCATTAGTCATCAGGCAAATACAAATCAAAATCAAAATCAAAATAAGATACACTTCACACTTACTAGGCTAGCTATTTTTTTTAAAAAAAGAAGAAAATAACCTGTATTGATGAGAATGTGAGGGAAAAAATAGAATCTTCATGCATTGGTGGCAGGGATGTACAATAGTGCAGTCATTTTTGAAAAGTTCCACATTTCTTCAAAAAATTAAACATAGGATTACCATATGACCTAGCAATTCCATTCCTAGGTTAACACCCAAGATATTTGAAAATATATGCCCTCACAAACACTTGTACATGTATGTTCACAGCAGCAATATTCATAATAGTCAAAAAGTAGAAACAGCACAAATATTCATCTATAGATGAGTTGATAAAAATGTGCTATAGCCATATTTTAATATGCTTTTCAGCAATAAAAAGGAAGTACTGACATATTCTACAACATGAATGAACCTTGAAAACATTATACTAAGTGAAAAAACGCAGAGTAAAGAAAGCCACATATTATTTGATCCCATTTATATAGAATAGGCAAATGTATAGACATAGAAATTGGATTAATGTTTCCTTAGGTCTTGAGGAAATAAAGATAACTGCTGATAGGTTACTAGGTTTATTTTGGGGATGATGAAAATGTTCTAAAATTGATTGAAGTGATGGTTGAACAACTCTGTGAATATATTAAAATCATTGAATTGAGCAATTTATGTGGGAAAATTTTGTGTGAATTATATATTTATAAAACTGTTATGTGAAAAATGTATGTATACAAAAACATTCAGAGGCATTGTGAAGAAAATGGAAAAAAACAGCAAGAATATCTGTGAGGCAACTAAACAGCATCCTTCTAGTGGCACACTGTGTGGTCCTCCAGAAGAACATGGTAGAGATCTCTACACACTAACCGATAAGAATCTAGCTCCAAAACACAATGGTTACATGAAAACTCAGTTTTATATCAGTGTATACATTCCGTACTCCAATTTTAAATGTAAAGTGTATATTTTTTCACATCTGTGCAAAACTATAATGCTCTAAAAAATTAAGGACACATATCCAGTTGCTGACATTTTATTTTTTCTTTTACGGTAGTGGGTAGAAGAGGACATGAGAGGTGGAGAGTATATAAAAGTTTTATGTATCTGACATTGCTGGAATCTCTTAGAATGAGAATGTATTTCTGTATTATTTGAATAACGAACAAATCAATAGATAAATAAAGTAGAAACACTGAGTGTATGGGGATGAGGAGTTAAAGGACGATCTCTCATTTGTTCAGTGTCCTCTCAGCCAACTAAGCGTGAGTCGCTGCTGTCAGTACAATACCTTCCTCAGAAGACTTCCTGGACTCCAGTTATAAACATGGCTATAAAGAGGCCAAGTTTTCATTTTAAGATAAAAAAGAAAGAGATTCCAAATCTTTTCTTCTTTCTCTATATTCTATTAAATAATTTCCTCTTCTTTTCCGTTCTTTTTATGTTTGTAATCTATTTTTTTTTAACTATTTATACCTGTTGGTAAAAGATACCAAAGTGTGTTAATCAGGTTCCAAATCTGAATTAACTGAGGAGAGTTTATTCATTAAGAGACTCTTTGATAATATACAAGAGGCTTGTAGGGTTGTCACAAAGTTAGTGCAGCATAAGTACTATTACCACCCTCAGATCCAGCAAGAGCAGCGGAAGATCTGGTCAATAGAAGTTGAAATGAGTGCTTGAGAAGAAGAGTGATGTTTGATGGAGGAATTCAGCTCTCCCAAGGTTACCACTGTCTGCCTTCCCTCTGATCTGCCAGAGTTCCCCACTGGAAAACCCAATGGAAAACCCACAGACATGGCAGCCTACTGTAGCCTCCTAGCATAGAGAACCTAATAAAAACAGTCAGAATTTGGGAAATGAACTAAAGAGTTGTATGACCCTTACTTGTACAATGTGCCAACCTGCCATGCGACCTTGTCATTTTTTTTTAATTCTTTTGATTTCTGACCTATTCTGATTGAAAATTTGTCATAAAAAATTTTTCTGCTTTTTTAAATTATTCAAATGTCAAGAATAGCCTTATAATACCTTCAACACAGTTGCTAAGCAACAAAGTTCAGTGTTGAGTTTATGCAACGTCCCTCATGGCTACAATTTGCACAGTACTTTCATTCAAAATTGCTTTTGAGAGAACTCTTGCCGGCTTAATTTAGCCTTTATCTCAATAGCTTTAGAAAAGAAGCACTTTTTTCCAATACTGCCTACAATTCATTTTTTTTTTAATTTAGTTTTATTAAATTTATTGGGGTGACAATTGTTAGTAAAATTACATAGATTTCAGGTGTACAATTCTGTATTACATCATCTATAAATCCCATTGTGTGTTCATCACCCAGAGTCAGTTCTCCTTCCATCACCATATATTTGATCCCCCTTACCCTCATCTCCCACCTCCCTCCCCCCTTACCCTCTGGTAACCACTAAACTATTGTCGGTGTCTATGAGTTTCTGTTTCTCATTTGTTTGTCTTGTTCTTTTGTTGCTTTTGGTTTACATACCACATATCAGTGAAATCACATGGTTCTCTGCTTTTTCTGTCTGACTTATTTCGCTCAGCTTTTAATTACACTTTATTTTATAATTATTGTTTTATTTTTCAGTTACAGTTGGCATACAATATTATATTAGTTTCAGGTATACAACATAGTGATTAGACATTTCTATCACTTATGAAGTGATGATCCTGATAAATACAGTATCCATCTGACACCATATATATATACATATATATATATATATATATATATATATATATATATATATATATATACATATATATATAAATATATATATACACATATATATAATATATATATGTGTGTATATGTGTATATATATGTATATATGTATATATACATATATATACTACAATATTACTGACTATATTCCTTATGCTATACTTTACATCCCCATGAATATTTTATAACTGCCAATTTGTACTTCTTAATCCCCTCTCCTTCTTCACCCATCCCCCAACTTCCCTCCCAGCTGACAACCATCAAAATATTCTCTGTATCTATGAGTTTGTTTCTATTTTGCTTGTTTTGTTCATTAGATTCCACACATAAGTGAAATCATATGGCATTTGTCTTTCTCTGTCATACTTACTCCACTTGGCACAATGTCTTCTGGGTCTGTCCATGTTGTTACAGATGGCAAGATCTCATTCCTTTTTATAGCTGAGTAATATTCCATAGTATATGTGGAATATTATTCATTTATTCATCTATCAATGGACACCCAGATTGCCTCCGTATCTGGGCTATTATAAATAATTCAAATGTCCCTTCAAAGTAGTGTTTTGGGTTTCTTCAGAAAAGTACCCAGAAGTGGCATTACTGGGTCCTTCTTTGTCTTTTGTTATAGCCTTTGTTTTAAAGACTATTTTGTCTGGCATAAATATTGCTCTCCTGGCCATTTTTCTTTCAATTCCATTTCATTAAATATCCCTTCCATCCCTTTACTTTCAGTCTCTGGGTGACTTTCGAACTGAAGTAACTCTCTTGTAGGCAGCATATGTAAGGGTCTTGTTTTCTTATTTATTCAGCCACCCTTGTCTTTTGATTGGAGAATTTAATCAATTTACATTTAATGTGTGTGGTGCTTTGGGGTTTAATTGGTGCATTTAGACCATTCACACTAAAGTAATTGTTGATTTGGTTGGGTACACATATAACATACTTGCAACTGTTTTCTCTTCTTTTCTCTTTTCTTTCCTGTTTTCTTTCTTTACTTTTTGCCTTCCTTCTTTTTCTGACTACCTCAGTTTTTATTACATTTTCTCTCCTCCTAACATATCAATTTTAATTATTTTTATTTTTAAGTGTCTAACCTAAAGATTGCAATGTATATATATTTTTAATTGATTTAAAATTAAATTATTATTATTATTATTATTATTTAATTTATTGGGGTGACAATTGTTAGTAAAATTACATAGATTTCAGGTGTACAATTCTGTATTACATCATCTATAAATCCCATTGTGTGGTCACCACCCAGAGTCAGTTCTCCTTCCATCACCATATATTTGATCCCCCTTACCCTCATCTCCCACCCTCACCCCCGTTACTCTCTGGTAACCACTAAACTATTGTCTGCGTCTATGAGTTTTTGTTTCTCATTTGTTTGTCTTGTTCTTTAGTTGTTTTGGTTTATATACCACGTATCAGTGAAATCATATGGTTCTTTGCTTTTTCTGTCTCACTTATTTCGCTTAGCATTACACTCTCAAGAGCCATCCATGTTGTCACAAATGTTCCTATATCATCTTTTCTTACCGCCGAATAGTATTCCATTGTGTATATATACCACAACTTCTTTATCCATTCATCTATCGAAGGACATTTTGGTTGTTTCCATGTCTTGGCCACCGTAAACAAAGCTGCAATGAACATTGGAGCACACGTGTCTTTATCTCTAAATGTTTTCAGATTTTTTCGGTAGATACCCAGGAGAGGGATTGCTGGGTCATATGGCAATTCTATTCATAATTTTTTGAGGAACCTCCACACTGCCTTCCATAATGGCTGCATCAGTCTGCATTCCCACCAACAGTGTATGAGTGTTCCTTTTTCTCCACAGCCTCTCCAACACTTGTTAATATTTGTCTTGTTGATGGTAGCCATTCTGACTGGGATGAGGTGATATCTCATTGTGGTTTTGATTTGCATTTCTCTGATGATTAGTGATGTTGAGCATTTTTTCATATGTCTATTTGCCATTTGTATGTCCTCTTTGGAGAAATGTCTCTTCAGGTCCTCTGCCCATTTTTCAACTGGGTTGTTTGTTTTTTTGTTGTTGAGTTGCATGAGTTCCTTGTATATTTTGGATATTAGCCCCTTATTGGAGGCACTGTTTGCAAAAATCTTCTCCCATTCAGATGGCTGCCTCCTTATTTTGTCGATGGTTTCTTTTGCTGTGCAGAAGCTTTTAAGTTTGATATAGTCCCATTCGTTTATTTTAGCTTTTACTTCCATTGCCTTTGGAGTCAAATTCATAAAATGCTCTTTGACCCCAAGGTCCATAAGTTTAGTACCTATGTTTTCTTCTATGCAGTTTATTGTGTCAGGTCTTATGCTTAAGTCTTTGATCCATTTTGAATTAATTTTGGTACATGGCGACAGACAGCAGTCCAGTTTCATTCTTTTGCACGTGGTTATCCAATTCTCCCAGCACCATTTATTGAAGATGCTGTCTTTGCTCCATTGTATGTTTGTATTCTTTGTCAAAAATTATCTGATTTAAGTGCACTCTCAAATGATGTATCAAATACCTACTTCGCAGGCAGTGCATGTACCGTCTAACAGAATTTTGCCAGCTCCTCCTTCTTATCTCTCATAACATCATGGTAACTCATTTTACTTATGCATAAGTTTTAATCACTTAGTGTAGTGTTGCTATTATTATGTTGAACAAACATTATCTATTAGATCAGTTAAGAATAAAAAAATAAAAGATTTTATTTTTCTTCATTTATTCCTTTCTAACACTCTTTCTTTCTTTATGTAGCTCTGAGTTCTTCTATATATCATTTTTCTTCTTTTCAAAAATCTTCTTGTAAGATTTTTTGCAAGGCAAGTCTATAAATGACATATTTTATCAACTTTGTTTCAGACAATCTTTATTTGCTTTTCAGGTTTTTAAAGGCTGTTTTAGAACAGTTTAATGTTTACAACAAAATTAAGAGGAAGGTACATAGATTTCCCATATACTCTCTACCCCGCAAATTCTCCGCTCTTTCAACTCATCTCATCCCCCATTCCACCAACCATTGGTCTTTTTATTGTTCCTACTGATTTGCCTTTTCCAGAATTTCATGTAGTTTAAATTATACAGCCTTCTCAAATCAGCTTCTTTATTTAATAATATGCATTTAAGGTTCTTCCATGACTTGATAGCTCATTTATTTTAGCAGCGAATATTAGTCCATTGTTTGCATGTTCCACAATTTCTTCTTCACTTTTGAAAGATAAATTTGTCAAATACAGAATTCTTGGTTGGTAGCTTTTTCCCACTAAAACTTTAAAGATTTAATTCCACTCTTTTTGCTTACATTATTTCTGATAAGAAATATGATATAATTTTTTATCCTTGTTCCCCTATAGGTAAGGTTCTTTATTTTCCTTTCTGGTTTCTTTCAAGATTTTTCATTTGTGTTAGGTTTTCTACAAGTTGAATCAGTTTTTGTGAATTTGTTTTGGAATTCATCTTACTTGGTGTTTTCTAAACATCCTAGATCTGTGTTTTTGCTGTTTGCCATTGATTTTGGAAAATTCTACTTCAAAAATTCTTCAGCTCCTTCCTATTATGGTATTCCCATCATGTGTGTGTTACACATTCTGTAATTGGCCCACAGTTCTTATATATTCTTTATGGGTTTTTTCTCACCTCATTTTTCACATTATATTTCAGTTTGAGAAGATTCTATTTGACATATCTTCAAGTTCAATGATTCTTCCCTTGGACTTTTTGAGTCTATTAATGAGTCCATCAAAGGCATTATACATTTATTTTATAACATTTTAATTTTTCACATTTCCTTTTGATTTTTTCTCAATGTTTCCATCTCTCTGCTTACATTATCCATCTGTTCTTGCATGTTGCTTAATTTTTCCATTCAAACTCTTCACATATTAGTCATAGTTATTTTATATTCTTGATCTTATAATTTCAAAATCTCTTCCATATTTGAGTTTGGGTTTAATACTTGCTTTGTATCTCCAGTCCAATTTTCCCCTGCCTTTCTCATGCCTTATAATTTATGTTGTTGTTGACAGCTGCAAATGATGTATCCAGTAATAGGGACTGAGGTAAATATGTCTTTAATGTTAGGTTTTATGTTTATCTAGAGAGGAGTTAGGCTGTGTTTAATGCTGGCTATAGCTCTAAGTGTAAAAGGCTTTTATATCCTCTAGGATTACTGTTTTTATCCCCCTTATTGTCTTTGGGTTTCCCTAGAAATTCCATCTTAAGTAGATTTGTGTCTTGCAGCTTTCTCAGTTGTAATCCACTGTCATGATACTGGACTTCTGTTGATGTTGTGGTAAGATATTGGGGAGGAGAAGGAGCGTTCTATAATCTTATAATTAAGTTTCTGTTTTTTAGTGAGCTTGAGTCCTTGGGCTCTGACATTCAAAGTGTTCCTTAGCCTTTTGTATTCTGCCTTGTGTGTGTGTGTGTGTGTGTGTGTGTGTGTGTGTGTGAGCTAGAAAGGCCAGAGGAGTCTTGAGCCATCCAATTGCTCTTCCCTTTGGTCAGACATGGACCCTGCAAAGTATTTTCTCCTGTGAACAAGATCTTGTCATGAAGAAGAGAATACTCTGGCCATATTTCAAAATAGGTACTTTTCCACTTTCTCTGCCTGAAGCACAAGGAGATTATTTTGCCATCTTTGCCATGAGAACTTGGTCAGGCAAATGTAAGTGTGGGGAGTCCCTTAAGAAAGGGGCTTCAGAAATTTTTGGCTTTCAATCTAGTTTATATTTAGCCTCCCATAATTTGTCAGTTACTATTTCAGTTTTCCTACTAGTTTCTGTCTGCAGTGGCATCTTCTGCTCCTGTTTAGCTATGGTTCTCTATAGTCACTTATCTCTATTTTTTTGTCATAGCGGTTTGCCCTCCATTATCTAATTGATCTAAGAAGGGTTATTGTTTTTGTCTGCTGAGTTTTTTTTCTTGTTGTGAGGATGGTAGTGAAGCTCCTATTGAAATGGAAAGAGGATGGTAATTTTAAACAATTCTTATTCCTGATGTACCAAGGTAAACCTATGGCAAAATTATAACCTTTAGGTTGATTATTTGTATAAGTAAATTTTAATAAAATTTCTAAATAAAATATCCAATACACGTATTTCTTCTCTTGCACATGCTCTGATGGGATAAATTAGATTGGTGTTTAACCTCCATTTGATTGTTTCTTCTAGTATTGCAGAAGATGGAAAGCTAAAAATGCCATGTTCTAGGCTTCCTTGCAGCTAGGATGCTGCATGCGATTTAGATTCAGATAATAAGATGAATTTCTTTCATGTCTGGAAGGGGAAAGTAAATCCACCCTTCTGCAAATTTTGCTGTTGTTGCTATAAGTTTGGTCACAGAGGCTAGTGGTGTGTGTGTGTGTGTGTGTGTGTGTGTGTGTGTGTGTGTATTCCTGTGCTAACAATAATTGAGTTCCAGTATTATTTTCTTTTGCAGACGTCAAGGCACAGGAAATATGTTCTGCTGGTGCAGACCATGCTGAAACCTGCTGCAATATCAGAGGTTTAGGATTTCATGGTGCTGGTCATGGTGATAGTAGTGAGATCACAGAGCCAGAAACTTCCTTGTTATAGAAGCAATAGCAATTTCCTTGGTGGAATGATTATGTAGTATGGTTCTTGGAATCTAGAATGTTCAACCTGGAGCCATAGTTCTCAATGGCTGCACATAGTAGTAACCTACAGGAGCTGTAATTATGATTACCTGCAGCCAGGTAGTTATTGTCACCTCAGGGATTGAAATCAGAATGTGGATATTTTAGATGTTGATTCCCATGCAGAGACAGGTAAAGAGCTTCTCATCTAATATCTGTCCCTCCAACTCTCCGAACAAATACTTAAACCATTTTCTTTCCTGTAGTAAATTTTTTCTTTCTTATACTAGCTAGAGTAGACTCTGTTTTCTGTAAATAAACCCAGACTAATACGTGTTCTTTCTGTGCTCGGAAGCCTTCCAATTTTTGTAAATGACTGACTAAAACATGAAAGGTTACAAAGAAGGCATTAATATTGAGACATATCGTGTTTTCTTTTTTCTCTTTGTCCAGTAAAGGATTTATTTTGTAGTTTGTGTTATTGTATTTACTGCAGTTTCACTCTGGTGTGGCTCGAGGATAATGAGATGAAGTGCTATTAAAGAACAGAACTACAAGACATTTTCAGGGCAGAAATACACTTCCCAACATAAACAAGAGCAACTGAGTCTGGCCCCTGCCATATTGAAGAATGGTCCCAGTGTCTCTGTTCTTCATTGGTACTTCCTGACTCTCAGGGCTTAGCTGCTTCCCTTAAGATGCCATCAATTTATCCAGTAAGTCATTAGCTAATAATGATCTGTTAGCCCAGCTGATGACATTGAGGACACATTTATACAAATAAAATAAAATCATAAAGGACTGATTCTACTTAATATAATTTTATACTTTGGCAAGCCAATGAAGGAAATTCTTTCATGTGGTTGAGAGTGAAGAGAATAAACACTTCCAATTCCTTTTCAGAGTATGTTCTGACAGTAGCTTTTATTCTAGTGGATAAGTTGTCGTCAATTTACATCAGTGACCCTTTAAACATTAGTGTCCTTATACCAATAAACATCAGTGGTCCCTGTAAAAGATCTGAGTAGTTCTGAATATGTAACATGAGTTTTCCAAAGCAGTACACATATGATGGGACTCTTGCTCAGCATATAATGCATAGAATAAAGGAAATTTACCATCTATCACTTGACTACATTTCCAGTATTAACACTCAACATTATCCTACTCAACCTTAATGACAAATGCAATGATTTATAATTGCCCTTTTACTGCTTTGTGTCACTCCACATGCTGTTCTCACTCCTTGCAGTATTTTTCCCTGCTTGACCACCTGGGACACTCCAACGTGGTTCAAATTCCAGCTCCAGTGTTATGAATGTGGAGTTGCTCCAGAACTTCTATCATGTTAGTGGGTTGGTACAAAAGTAATTGTGGTTTAAAAGGTTAAAAATAATTGCAAAAACCACAATTACTTTTTCACCAACTTAATAGCGGTGAGTTGTGAAGTTGGGGGCTGCTGAATAAATGTATCAGGAGGAGACATGGAGAGGGCTTGTCAAGGCGACAGGCAGGCTGGACTGCCCCACGAGGTCTTCCTCAGCGCCTTCTCAAGTTCCTCTAGGCAAGTCATGTCCTTGGCATCGACATCATTCTTTATTTCTGCACTGTTGCAATAATAATCATAACAAAATTTGCATTACTTGTAGTATTTATTTATATAAATATCTCTCATTTTAAGAAAGGAATCTTATGCTCCCAGGAGGCAGTTCACGCCTCTTTTGAAAGTCCATCAGTTTCTAATACAGACGTTTGTTCTCAATACATCCTAAATGGGTAAAGGAATTAGTGGAATCTCATCATAGGCATCAATTGGCACCTTTGAACTATTAGGGGGGTGGCAGCAGGTGTGTGTACGTGACCAGAAAAGCAAGTGCAGATGTGAGGACAAGTAGCACCCACTGCTACTGACTCGCTAGAGATCTGAGTGGGGCGGTGCTTGTCATGTACATGAGGAGCCCTGCTGATGCTGTGACAGAAAGAGACGGATGAAAGGGAGCTGACTCTGGGTCGTGAGCACACAATAGGATGGATAGATGACATATTACAGAACCGTACACTTGAAACCTATGTCATTTTACTAACCATTGTCACCCCAATAAACTTTAATAAAATTTAAAAAGGAAAAAAATGGCCATCACTTCAATCAGATATAAATAACTTGAGAACAATGCCAGAGTGGATTTTTGCTAATCCACTACAATCTCACAAAAACGGACTGCACTGTTTTTGCCGTGGCTAATTGACTTGTACATACCCTGAAGGTGCAGCTTCCACACGCCAGCCAATGCTGCCTGGGCCTGATTTACCAATTGGCCTCCAACCAGTCAGCAGAATGGCCTTCAGAGAATGAATTGATGGTGTGAGATACTTGCAGAGTTCCACTGCAATTGCCAGGAGAGCTCAATCACATTAATAACCAATGGGACTGTCTAAATAAAAAGAAATGATTTAGTGACAGCACAGCCTGAAGCGGTTATGAGTCTGCATTTCACTTCATGCAGCAGATGTCAAGACAGCTGTGATAATTTTCCTGTCGTCCCTCAACTTGACATTATACTGTAGTAAAAAAGGGGACTGGGCTTTGCAAATTAGTCTCATTCCCTGGGTTATAAAACCTACTTGAATAAGGTAATGTAATTGAAACAACTGTCTCTTTAAAACTGAACAGTTTTTCAAGCATTTTCAGTGTCAGCACTGAACAGCCTCTTCCTCACAGCAATACAGGAAAATGTGGCAGAGGTGTGGGAGGGCAGGGACTCCCTCCAGGTTACATGAAATACCTTACACACAGGGCGAGGGACTGTCCCTGTAGAGTCCCAGTGGGACGTTTTTCTCTACTTGGCACTCACACTGTGTTGGATATGTCCTCCAGGAAGCAGATCCAAGACGGAGCAGAAAGAGTGAGGGGGACACCGGTGACAGACAAAGAGGATAGGAGCAGGACTGGGCAGGAATGCCTTCTGGTTAAAAACCAAGGGAGAAGGGCCAGGTGGGAAGAGTATCTGATTGCAGTGCAGCTCTGAGAAAGTCTTGGCCCCTAAGTGGTGAGCTGGAATGCAAAAGCCCCACATTGTACAGACATAACCAGCCCCAAGGACACACAGCACCGGGGGGCTGCCGGGGGGTGTGTCCTCAGCTCCAATGCTGCAGCTCACTGTACCCCTAACAGCTGGATCTGAGTGGCCTGTGGAAACGGCTGGCATAGACTCCCCTAGAGTGGACTCCTTACTCGTGTCTTTCCGCTTCATTTCTCCTCGCAGCTCTTAGTCTTTTCTAAAATACTATGTATTCGAAGTCCGTGTTGTTGTTTTCTCCCTTCCCCGCACAGACACTGGAATATCGTTCTGGAAGGCGGTCTCGGTCTGGTTTACACAACACTCTGCAGCGAGACGTGTCCTCAGCAGAGAGCGGAGCTCGACAATTACGCGTTGAGTGAATGCGAAGAAAATGCCAATTACGGAGTTCCTGACAGGAACCTGGCAGTGTGATAACTCTGCAACACTCCGTACCTCTCACAACTGCCGCGCAAGAAGGTGTTTTCATCCATTGAGCAAAGAGTAAACGAGGTCTTGGAAGCCCGTGCCTGTGCTGTGTTCCAGCTGACCTACCGTCAGTGTCTGTGCTGCGAAGCGGCAGCGTGTGCTTCTGTGTGGTGACCCGTCCACCCTGAGGAGGTGCTCGGAAGTTTGCAGACAGACGCTTGTCCTCAGTGTGTCCAGAAGCCATGGAAGCACTTTGTTCACTGAATCGGGAGAATTTTCTTGTCTTATTGTTTACTTGCGTCTGAAGAACCACTCGGGGGGAGTTTCATTTCCAGCCACAATTTCAGCTTGTTTCCAGTTTAATCCTCTGGATTAATAGCATCAAGAGTTTTCAAATTTCTGGACCTGCCCAAAACACATGCGTATTTTCTCATCTTGACAATTGCCTATTTAAATAGTGTTTCAAGCAAGGGAGACATAAAAAAAATGTATTTAATACTGATTTGAAATTTCAGTTCTACAATGCTTGTGTTGGGACTTATGCAAACTAGATGTTTTTCTTAAACATATACCCATGTCCTGAAACTTCATAATGCTTCAAGGCTGATTAGTTACAGAGATTAGCACACACATCATTATGCATGCCCAATATGACTATATTTCTGTAAGCATAATAATTTATGAATCGTTGCCATGGTCTATGAGGGGCAACCTGACACTAAGAATTATATTAGACGCACTGGGAAAAAATAGCTTGTTTTCTCTCTTTAGTTCAATTGAAAATTTAACTAAAAGATTGCTCATTTTATGTTCTGCTATCCTACCCAGATTTAGATATTTTTCCAGCTTTCCAAGTATTTATAGCACCTCTTCCCATCTTTAAGGCCTCTTTGTTTTGACTTCTCTGATGACCAGCCTAGGATGTGACATTTGCTCTGGTTAGATATTGGTCTGCCTAGCAGGAAAAACCTAAATTATATGCTTACACTGTAACTTAGCGTGTGCATTAAAAGGCCTAACAAAACCAAATCATTCAAGTATTATCCATAATAACCAAAAATTCTAAACACGTCAAATATCCATTAACAAAAAAAATGGATCATCAGCTGTGGAATGTTCATACTGTGAAATTCTATTCAGCAACAAAAACCAATGAACTAATGTCACCACACACAAGAATCCAAGCAAATTCTGGATGAGCAAAGAAAGACCAAAAGAATACATATTTCATGTTGCCCTTACAAAGTGTATAGGAACGCAAAACTGAAATACATTTCTTAAGAATGCATGAATGGTAAGAAGACAATTCATTTTTAAATGTGTATATTAATACCATAAAAGAGACTCACCTTCGGAGAAAGGGAGTATGATTCAGAAGGGGAAAGAGAAAGTGCTCCTGGAATGCTACCGATGCTTAATTTCTCAGCCTGAGGTGGTGGTTACACTTGCATATTCATTTTGTGATGATTCTTTGAAGCACATTCATGTTTTGTGCAGCTTTGTGTTTGCATGTTATGCTTTAGAATTTTAAACAGACTCTGACATGGAAACACATAGCTTCAATTGCAGGCTCCAGTATAATTATTCTCTCCCTCTCCCTGGCTCCCTCTCCCTCTCCAATTGTTTTTGTCAATTTCCCTAATCATGACATGAAGGAGATGGATTAGATGATCTCTAAACTCAACTCCAGTTCTAGCATTTTATGATTCTAATTTACTGATGATTTATGAGACATTATTGTGTGAGAAAATGATCATATTTGTTTCCTCAGTGATGTTTTAACTTTTTCTTGGACTTCCTTCCTTTCCTTATTTTTATTATGATGCTCTGATGGAGTGATCAACCACTCTGTCAGCTTGCTTGACATTTGGTAAGATAATGAGCCACGGTGGTGAGGGAGAAAAGCTCTTTGTTTCGTTGTCTTCTAATAAAATATCAGTTGAGACAGAAAGTGATGTTAAGGAGAACAGAAGAAAGTGATCACCCCTCACTATTGCAAGTGTAAGAGGGCTTTTGGGGGAGGAAGTGGGGACAAGGTTCAAATTTATAAAGTATCCTGGGAAAAAAGTAAACAAAAGCAGATGGAGAAATAGAGTTTCAAATTATTTTCTGTTTTCTCTGAGATAGACGGCCTCTAGGCGTATTAAGAGGCCTGCTGCCATCTGAAGCAGACAGATAATGGACAAGGAGCTGTGAGGGAAAAGTCAGAGGGAACTGAGGTTGCCATTCACCTTGAGGAGCAACCACAGTCCGGGGCCCCATCCTCAGTCTTGGAGGTTCCACACCTGGATGTCACTCAGTGTGGTTCCATCTCCCCGAAGACTCACATTAATGGGGTTCTCAGAGGCGGACGTGTCAAAACCAGAAAGATCGCATTTTCTTCCAGAGAAAACTGCAGCTGTCAAATGGACCGAAGGTCATGTCTACAGATGTTACAAGATGACTTCAGAGATTTATCTCAATTATGCTACTTTGAAGCTCTGTACCCACCTTGGGGACAGGTGGTCCAGCTTTGTGGGGAAGTGTTCAGGGTTCTGTTGAGGAGCATGCTTCTGTGACCCTCCTGTTGCTTTGAGTCCCTCCGTTGAGGTCTCTTCCCACACAGGGACAGTGCAATTGAACAGGCCTCAGGCTTCTAAATCACAGCTATTCTGATCTTGCCCCATCTCATGTCCCACTATTGTGATTGGACTTTAGATCTCAACTTCATAGTAGTGTTTCAGTCAGCTCTGGCTGCCATAACAGAATATATTGTGGCTTAAACATCAGAAGCTTATCTTCTACAGTTCTGGAGGCTAGAAGTGTAAGATCACGGTACAAGCATGGGTTCTTGTGAGAGCTCTTCCTGGCTTGCAGATGCCTGCCTTCTTGATGTGTGCTCAGATAGAGAGAGCTCTGGTCTCCATTCTCTCTTATAGCAGCACTAATCCCATCACCTAAACTTAATTACCTCCCAAAGACTCCATCTCCAAACACCATCACATTAGGGACTAAGGTATTATTACATGAATCTTGAGGAGACATAATTCAGCCCATAACAAGTAGATTAATTTTCAGAAGGCACTGGGAAGGGGGCTGGAAGACATCTGACTGTCTAGTCCCTGCACCACCTCATCTTGACCGCAATTTCCCCCTCAAACAGCCTGAGGAGGAGGATGGGGATGCAGCCTGTCTCCAGAAGATGGAAACTACAGGCTTGGTACTGACTCTTTACAAAGGAAATGGTCTGTCGTGAAGAGCAGTCAGGGAGTCTTATCTGTTCCACCCAGCTGGAGCTGCAGATGGGATCCTGGTTTACAAACTCATCTGAGGGCCTCTCCTGAGGAAGATGCCTGCAGTCTTCCTCAGGTGTACCCAAAGACAAATAGGATAAGGGAGCATCTTTCTCAGTGGGATGCTACCTTAGTGCCATCATCTAGGTCTGTGCATGAGCAGCCAGTGCCAGCCACAGCGACACCCCATGGCCTCCTGCTGGGAAGGTGACAGAGCTGAACTGGAGAGGAGAAGTGGAGGGAAAGTGGAAGTGCAGATGCTTCCAGGCTGCAGCCCCCAGGTGAGCTGAGGGTACAGAACATCCCAGGACCTCGAGGACAAAGGGTGGTGGCAGCAATGGGCCTTGGTATTTGAACCTTACTTGGTCAGGAAGGCCAGCACGGTGTTGTGGAGTAAGTCCAGTCTTCAGGCGACCTCTGTAAACCCCGCTTTTCTCATCTAAGACCAAACTGCCTGTATCTTAAATATTAGAAAGAATGGGGACACTTTCATTATTTTCATTATATTTAGATTTCCAGTGAATTAAAAAAAAACAAAAACAAAAAAAACACTAAATATGATTACAAAAAAATTGTTAAATTTCAATGGTTTACGTTTAACATATTTTCTCTTTTTCTGGTCTCCTTCCTCTTCCATTTTGGCATATTAAACCTTCAACAAGGTTACTTATAAATCTTCCAACAAACAATGAGCAAATCAAGGGCAAGTGCTTATCTTGGATTCAAATTTAAATTCACAATGCCTAGAACCTATGTTGGACATACCCAATAAAATTTAGTTGCTAAATTTAGCAAATAAAAATATAGGATGCTCAGTTAAATTTGAATTTCAAATATAAAACAAACTTGTTTTTTTTTAATTATAAGTGCAATATATGGGACATACTTATACTAAAAAAAAATCCGTTTTTTATTAAAAATTCCAATTTAACTTTATTTTGTCTGGCAATTCTAACATTTTTATTTAACAGAATAAAAACATAATTTTACCAAAATATTAATTTATTCATTCATTGATATTAGAGTCATACTTTGGTTTCCCTTTCTTTACCTTCTCACATCTTAAACTAATTCTTCCCTATGAGGTTCAGCTTAAATGATACATCTTCCACATTGTCTTCCAGGAGGACCCAGTTTCTCTTTTTAATTTAACTGTACTTTACTTTTTCCTTTTTCTCATGTAATTTTTTACAATTATCCATGTATCATTATCAAATATGTGTATATATATATATGTGTGTGTGTGTGTGTGTGTGTATACACATATATATGTATATGTAAATATATATGCTTATATATTGTATGACCATTGAGAATAGATCCAAATTTAATTCATTTGCGTATGTTACACAGTGGCTTGATCATATAGGTGCTCAATCAATATTTAAACCGATAAATTAATTTTTAAAACCTTATAGAAGCCCTATTTATAAATGGGCACAATATATTGTTTAATTCCTTTTGGGGTGAATGAATATGCTTGATGTTTCCTACTCCACTGAACTGTACACCTATAAATTCCTAACTGAATATGATGTACATTGTAGACATATCACAAAATGAAAACCCTAATCGTGATTGTCTTTTAATTTTGCAGTTGACCCACTCCTACCACTTTCTGATTTATCTGGAAAAGGACTGTCACAAACAGAAATATGGACTTGAAAGCAAACTTATTCTGAAATCAAGGGTTTTGTTCATTCTCAAAACTACAGTCTATGTATCCAGACCCCAAGTTTTACTGCAAGCCAAGAATATTGCATGAGAAACATTCCCATCACATAGGAGGAGAAAACAGGAATCCTTTCACCATGGATAGAAGTTGCATGGGGGACACTTGGAGGATATCAGGGTAAGCATGGTAAGTGGGTTCTTACGAAGGGACTACATACTCAATCAGTGTCTGGAACTTATCAAGAGTAGGGATGGTGAACTAGAAAAAGGATTGATAGAACCCTAAGAGAGACGGAGAAATAATCCAAGAACCTCTGGAAAAGCATTGTGATTATTGCTATGTCCAGCCTGGTGCAGGAATCAGGCGAGGGACAATGGAAAACATGGGGCCTGCTCTCATGAACCTATGATCTAGTGGAGTACACACCCAGATAAACAAGACACTGATAGGGTGTGTAACATTTGAATGTGACGTACATGTCATGATGATTACAGAATGATAAAGAATCAGAGTGGGAATTTTTTAAAAGGCTCAAATTTAAGCAAAACATCTTGACAGGAGTGAATGAATAAGCTCAATGAAGATCTGAAGGAAGTACTGCGATTGCAAAGGTGCTGAGGGAGGCTTATTCTCAGGCACCTGAAAAAGAGCAAAAACACCCATGTAAGTGGTGCAGAATAAGTGATGAGAAGAAGGATGGGAGATGAGGCTAAATAGATAAGGAGAGGTAAGTGTTGAAAAGCTGATGATAAGAATGTTGGATATGAGCATTTTCCCTCTCTGTCATGGAAGCAATGGCCAGGTTTTGAGGGGAAGAAGTGAATAATCATATTTACATTTTAAAAAGGTCATTCTTTCAAGAATATAGAGTGGGGCAAAATGTGTAAGGAGTCCATTCTGGAGTTTATTTTCACAGCCCAAGTGAGAGAAAATGTGGGTTGAGTAGGGTGAGAACAGTGAAATTGGCAGATAGCACTTGTATTTGAGATATATTTTGAAAGTGGAGACAATAAGACTTGCTATTGAATTGGTTAGTCATGAGGCTGATCAAACAAGTGAAAATGATGCCATTAACCAAAATGTGGCAAAATGGGGTTTGTGGAGGTGAGGGGCTGTGTGGATAAAACCAAGAAACCCTCTAAATGGAACTGTTGAGCAGTGACATGGCAAAATGAAGACGCCAAAGTAGTGATAAAATTTGGTAGTCATTAGGGCACTGTTGATTCTTAAAGACATGAGACTAGACAAGATCACCAAAGGAATGTATGCCAACAGCAAAGAGAAGAAAACAAAGGTCTGATTCCTTGCACTTTCCAACAATCAGATGTCAAATGAATAAAGATGAGTGTGCAGCATGAGGGAAGAGGACAGTGACAAGAGTAGGCTATTTCAGAAGAGCAGAAAATATGTCCAGAAGAGAGGTGGAATCAACTTTCCTTATGCTGTCAGTGTACATCTACCTTATGTAAATCGAAACCTAGTAATTGGCCAATGTGCATGACAACAAAGGAGTCATTCATTGGTCACCATCTCAAGAGCAATTTCCATGAAGTGGTGGGATAAGTTCCTTACTGGGGTGAATTAAAGGGGAATGAGAGATGATAATGTGGAGACAAAAGAACAAACTCCTTTGAGAAGTTTTATTATAATGGGACTGGAGGGAACTATGAAGTCAAAGGAAAGTATTTTTGTAGATAAACCGCTTATTTTATGTTGAAGTCTGTTAGTAGAGAGCGAAAAAAAAAATCATAATGCAGGAGAATGTGGAAGCAACACAACAAGTTCCTTGAGAAGGCAAGGGAATGAAATCACTTGACTGAGTGGTGGAGCTGACCTAAGGGGTAGAGACTATTTATCTGTTGTCTCTAGAGGGAAGAACACATAGACATCTCAATAGGGGAAATGGTAGATTTGGTGGGGATGACAGGTGTTATTCTGTGACTGCTACTAATTTCTCAGTAAAATAAGCAACACGAAAAGCAGAGAGTGAAAAGGGAACAGATATTAGAGGTTTGAGCAAAGTGGAAAAGGCATGAAATTATTGCATCAGGCAGTCAGAGAACAAAATGTTTAGGGAAATATAGTATTACCGTTGTATAGCACCAAGGTTTCTTAAGGTGTGGTCATAAATAAAATGTGAATTTTGTCAGTCCAATTGTGTGTTTACTTGCTTGAGACTAGACTAGAGTGGATGGGAAATTGGGCTTAATAAGGGTTGACATTATGCCAAGGGAGTTTAATGGAAGTTGGTAGGATCATGAGATTCAAAGATATATTAAAATGAATTACTAGCAAAACAGACAATGGAATTATCTGTGGTTAAATAAATTGAGGTCATGATGGTAGAGATGAACAATCACAAAGTAGAAGCCTGAACAGATTGGTAGTCTGAGACTTTTTGAAAATTGTTGGAGTAGAGATATCAAAAAGAGTGGACTGGACATATTGGTGGTGAGCTCAAAAAATATAATGCCCAAAACAGATTTTCGAGGTGATTTAGAGAATGGTAATAACAAATTTTTGTGGTATTTCTAAATAAGTGAATGGTTAAAGTGATGTATAGGAAAAGATGGTTAGAAATAAGGAAATCAAGGTATTTTGCATTGGATTTTAAAGGCACCAAGAATGATTTAACAAGAGCCTCCACCATGATGATATTTTTGTTATTATCATGACATAAAATAGAAAATTTCCTTAAAATAATTTGCAAAGCTTTAATTTTGTAGGGGTGGGGATTTCTTAGACCTGTCATGAAATAAAACACTTCTATCTTTATTAATAATACCTGATTGTTCCAAATAACTCCCGCACCTATAGATTATATTTTATTTTTATTTCTCCTTAGATTTTTCCTATACCCAAAAAAACAGCTTCTCATAATAAATTTATGATAGGGATTGAAACACCTCTATTAATCAACAGTATTTTGACAGGAGCCACAATTTCGATATCATTAAGCATCTTTTGATCATTATAACTAGTCTGGGTTCACATATGGGAGATTCCCCCTGAACGGTAAATGTTGAAGATGGAAAGATGGAAATTAGAGGGGCCATAGAGATAGAGCAAGGGTAAGGTCTGAGCCCTGATAGCAGGGAAAGTCAAAAACTTCTAAGTGGTAACTGTGTTATCTGAGAAATCCAATGTGATGGTTAGAGCATATCAACAGGAGTTGTCTGGTTCCATTTTGGTAAGGACGGTGATTCTTTGAAATAGCAATCTAGCCTACTGTTAATGAGAAAAGGTTAAGAACATATACATGATTCATCTCATAAGTATAGGGAATTGGTAGCAACCAGAAAGATTGGCAGGAAACCAGATAGACCGTTTTAACTTAAGATTGGAACCTGTCCTGAGTCCTGCAGATCAGGAATGAAAAAATCCAACTGTTTATTCCAGAATTAAGGGAAGACTTCATTTCTCTGACCAGATTAGGTTCATCAGACCTGGGAATTAAGGTAGCAGTCAAATTTCCAGATTCCATCCTTTCTTGGAGTGAAGCATTGAATTGAACACCGTGATTAATTAGGGTAGGTATAGATATCGGATCCTGACATTACTTTAACTCTCTTTCACTAAATGTATTTTTTAACCCCAAATCATTTAATCAGAAAATTTATTTTGGAGCACTTCTTACCTTTAAGGCTTAGGGGAAAGAAAATCAATGGTGGAAGTTAGTCTCTGATCTGAAGGAGTTGGACATTCCCCCAAAACTATTCACCCCAACATCACTTTTTCTTTTAAAGTCAAGTGACTGATATGTGCCAAGTCCAAAATCAGATGTTTCACTGTGGAGTTAGAGGAAGTATCAATTGTGGATGAATAAAAGAAACTTAGGAAGATTCTAGGAGGAGGGAACATTTGAAGACACTTCCTCAGGGGTTAGAACAGAACAAGAAAAAAGACAGAAAAGGAACAACAGAGTTGAAGTTTCCATGGAAACAGCTGTCAAAAACCCACGGGAATGTTGGCATAAGCTCCCATAAATAGTTTGTGTGTTTTTTTGTTCTCAATACTTTCCTGTTTGTGCCTATGGCTCTGTGGGCAGACTTTTCCTACCCAATATCCCTTGCTTTGCTGATAATCTCATGTGTTCAGGAACCACATTCAGCTATGCTGAGTGCAGGCACTGTCCAGATTTCTGCAGAAGTGTAATAAAAGTTACAGAATGACCATGGAAGTGGTAATATGCAAGGATGAGGTGGTCTCACCATCCTTTGTGGCCCATTCCTGTACAATAACTCACTTTCCCTCTTCTGGAATAGTGGCCTCATGGAGTTAGCAACACCTAACAGAGAAAAGAGGCAAGATGGTTGCCATCACAATGGACCCGTGTTGTGGGAGATCAGGCAATCCTGCAATAGAGGAGCTTGTCTTATAGCTGCTCCACTTTGAGGTTGGCAAGGGAAGGGCTCTTGCCTTTACCTTTTCTGTTCACTGGACCTGAAGCTCACCTTCTTGCCTCTATTCTCAACCCTCACTCCAGGAAGCAGCAAACTTGATGAACTTGAATGAATGACTGCTTCTCCTGACTTTTTCAACTAGCCAATGCTGGTATTCTTTTATTTCCTAGAACTGAACAAGCGATTGGCCATTTCAGCCCTTTGCTGGTGTTCCTTCCTCTTCTGGTGCTGTTTGGTTGTTCCCCAGCTTCTCCTCACCTGTTATCAGCTTCCATGTCATGGAGAGAAACTTCCCTGATTTCCCTGTGTAATTAAGATAACCCTACTAACCTTTATCCCAGCACACAGTTCGTTTTCTCTTATTAGCACTTTGTACTTATGTAATTATTTACTGTTTATGGTCCTTTTAACCAACTAGAAAGCCATATCTCTGAGAGTTTGGGTGATATTAGTAACCCCTTTGGAAGAGTGTCTGCCACAAAGTTCATAGTTAATAAACATTAATTGGGTGAATAATTGTATAGGCTTATAAAAGCAATTCCTTCTTTTAGTGATATTATACACACACTCTAACTCATCTTTTCCAAGGCAGAAATCCCCCCATTCTGGATTCCCCCAGCTACTCTGCTTTATTCACAGCTGAATTCAATAGTCCATAAGCAATCTCAGTAGTTTATAGAGCAACTTCGTAACACCTCCATCCTTTAACAAAGTTTCCTCTCCATTTCACATCACATATATCCACCCCCAGAGAAATCCTAAAATATCAAGCAGTTATATGCCATTTTCTTTTAAATTTAGAATTGATGTCATCTGTGACAGTGCTGATAGGAACTCACACCTTAGATGAGTGCCTCCGCGTCATTAGTGATCAACACTGAAGTGGCTTGGAATCCTCTCTTCCACATTTTATCCCTGCAAAGAAACAAACAAAACAAATGCAAATATCAAAACTTTTTTCTTTCCAGATGTTCAAGAACTACATTTTACTCTTTTTTGATTCAACACAGCAATTTCGTTTTAAAAGTACTGTTTATTACTCCATATCTCAATATCAATAATAAATATAACCAAATTTGATTCCATTCCCTTCAGTGCTTTATGCTCTTCCATGTGATTCTTAGAACAAGCCAAGGTGGTACAGACTTTTATTCTACTTTTTGGCAGTATGGAAACTAAAATTCACAGGAAATGAATATGTTACCCCAAATTCAGAACACAGGTGACAGAGATTTCAAAATAGCCCATCTGACTCTCATGTCCAGACTTTAAACTGGAGTGTACAACAGAATCACTTAATCTAGCCATTTCACCTGCCTCCACTCCTCTGGGTATTTT